>NC_065578.1:47465133-47754198 GCF_024542745.1 Macaca thibetana thibetana
CCCACACTCTCACACTCAACACTCCCACACTCACACTGACAGTCTCACATTCAAACACTCTCACACTCACATTCACACTCCTGAACTCACACACTCCCACACTCACACACAACACTCCTACACTCATACTGACACAGAAGAGTCCCACACTCACACACTCCTAACTCACACTCACACTCCCACAATGACACTCACATTCCTACACTCTCACACCACTCCCACACTCACACTCACACACAGAAGAGTCTCACACTGACACTCACATATACTCCCACACTCAGACTCACACTCCCACTCTCACACTCACACTCCCACACTCACTCACACAGCCACACTCACTCAGCACTCCCACACTCACACACTCACACACTTCCACACTCACACTCACACTCCCACACTCACACAATCCCACACTGACACACTCCCACACTCACACTCACACTCAAACACAGAAGTCTCACCCACTCACACCCACATTTAACACTCCCACACTCACATTCACACTCCCAGACTCACACTCACACTCCTACACTCACACTCCCACATTCACACACACACTTCCACACTCACATTCACACTCCCACACTCTCACAAACAACACTCCTACACTCACAGTCACACTCCCACACTCACACTCTCACTCCTTCACTGACACACTCTGACACTCTCACACACAACACTCCCACTCACACACAGAGAGAAGAGTGTCACACTCACACTTTCACATATTACATTCCCATACTCACTCTCACACTCCCACACTCACACTCACCCTCACACTCACACACAAGCCTTCCACACTCACACTCTCACTCCCACACTCACACTCACAATCCCACACTGACACACTCCCACACTCACACACAACACTCCCACACTCACACTCACATACAGAAGAGTCTCACACTCACACTCATATATAAGACTCCCACACTGACACTAACACTCCCACACTCACACACACACAAAACACTCTCACACACTCACACACACAACACACACACCCAAAGTCACACTCACAATTCCACACTCTCACACACAACACTCCCACACTCACACTCACACAACACTCCCACACTCACACACACAAAGTCTCACACTCACACACTCACATATAACATTCCCAAACTTACACTCACACTCCCACACTCACACTCACAACACTGTCACACACTTCCACACTCACACTCACACTTCCACCCTCACACTCTCACTCCCACAATCTCACATATAGCACTCCCACACTCACACACACAACACTCCTACACTCACAATCTCCCACACTCACACTCACACACACTTCCAGACTCAAATTCTCACTCCCACACACAAACACTCCTACACTCACACACTCTCAAACTCGCACTCACACTCCTACACTGACACACTCCCACACTCTCACACACAACACTCCCACACTCATGCTCATACACAGAAGAGTCTCACACTCACACACTCACTTATAACACTCTCACACTCACTCTCACACTCCCACACTCACACACTCACATTCCCACACTCTCACACACAAAACTCCTATGCTCACACACTCACAATGAAGACTCCCACACTCACCCTCACACTTCCACACTCACACACTCCCACACTGACACACTCCCACACTCACACACAACACTCCCACATTCACACACTCACACTGAAGACTCCCAAATTCACACTCACACTCCCACACTCCCACACAACACTCCCACACTCACACTAACACTCCCCCATTCTCACACAACAGTCCTATACTCACACTCACACTCCCACACTCACAGTCACAAACTCACACTCACACTCCCACACTCTCACCCACAACACTCTGACACTCACACTCCCACACTCACACACAACTCTCCTACACTCACACTCACACACAGATGACTCCCACACTCACACTCACATCTCCACACTCACACACTCCCACAGTCTCACACACACTCCCACACTCACACACTCACACACAGAAGAGTCTCACACTCACACTCACATATTACACTCCCACACTTACACTCCCACACTCACACACTCCTAAACTGACACCCACAGTCTCACACAACACTCCCACACTCACAGAAGAGTCTCACACTCACACATATAACACTCCCACTCTCACACTCACACTTCCACACTCACACTCACGCTCCCACATTCACACTCACACTCCCACAGTCACACACAGCACTCCCACACTCACACACACACAACACTCCCACACTCACACTAACACTCCCACACTCTCACAGACAACAAACCTACACTCACACTCGCACTCACACTCCCACACTCACACACTCCCACACTGACACTCCCACACTCTCACACACATCACTCCCACACTCCCACACTCACACACAGAAGAGTCACACACACTCACATATAACACTCCCACACACACACTCCCACACCCACACTCACACTCCCACACTCACACACAACACTCCCACACTCCCACTCACCTCACACTCACACACAACACTTCCACACTGACACACTCCCACATTCACACTCACGATCCCACACCCACATTCACACTCCCACACTCACACACAACACTCCCACACTCACACTCACACGCAGAAGTCTCACACACTCACATATAACACTCCTACACTCACACACTCCCACACTTAAACTCACACTCACACACAACACTCACACTCACACTCCCACACACTCATATTCACACACTCCCACACTCTCACACGCAACACTCCCATACTCACACTCCCGCACTCTCAAACACATTCCCACACACACAGTCACACTCTCACACACAACACTCCCACACACACACTCCCACACTCTCACACATGATACTCCCACACTCACACTCCCACACTCTCACACTCCCACACTCTCACATTCCCACATTCTCACACATAACTCTCCCACACACTTACACATGCACACAACACTCCCACTCACACTCCCACACTCATACACTCCTACACTCACACACACTCCCACACTCTCACACACAACATTCCCACTCACACCTCACACTCCCACCCTCTCAAACACAACATTTCCACACTCAAACTCACAACTCTCACACAACACTCCCACACTCACACTCCCACACTCTCAGCATGCTCACACTCACACTCCCACACTCTCACACTCAGCAAACTCACACAATCCCACACTCACAGCACCCTCACACTCACACTCCCACACTCTCACATACAGCACTCTCTCTCACACACTCCCACACTCCCACTCCCACTCTCTCACACACAGCACCCTCACACTCGCACTCACATTCCCACACTCACAACACTCCCTCACTCACACTCCCACACACAGCAGTGTCACACTCACACTCCCACACTCACACTCCCAGATTCTCACACACAGCTGCCTCACACTCACACTCCCACACACAGCACTCTCACACTCTCACAACACTCGTACACTTACACACACACACTCTCACACACAGCACCCTCACATTCACACTCCCATACTCTCACAATACTCCCACACTCACACTCCCACACTCTCACACAAGCACACTCACACACTCTCATACTGTCACACACAGCATTCCCACACTCACACTCCCACACTCTCACACACAACACTCCACACTCCCACACTCTCACACACAGCACCCTCACACTCACATTCCCACACTCTCACACAGCACTCCCACACACTCCCACACTCTCATGCACAACACTCCCACACTCACACTCACACTCACACACTCTCACACTCACCCTCCCACACTCACACTCTCTCACACACACACTCACACACTGACACACTCTCACACTCCCACACTCCCACACACTATCACACACACACTCCCATACTCATACACTCCCACACTCACACTCACATTTCCATACACTCACACACACCCTCCCATACTCACACTCACACACAATACTCACGTTCACACACACACTCACACTGACACACATTCACCCTCCCACACTCACACTCCCACACTCAGACTCACACTCCCACACTCACACTCACGTTCTCACACCCCCCACACTCACACTCACACAAAACAATCACATTCACACACAACACTCACACACTCTCACACTCATACTCACACTCATACAGTCCCACACTCACACACATTCCCACTCCCACATTCACACTCACACTCCCACACTCACACTCACACACTCACACTCACACTCCCACACTCACACTCCCACACACTCCCACACTCCCACATGCACACTCACACTCCCACACTCATAAAACACTCACACTCACACTCACACACTCCCACACTCACACTTCCACTCCCACACTCCCACACTCACACTCACACTCACACTCACAAACACACACACTCCCACTCCCACTCACACTTCCACACTCCCACACAGTCACTATCACACTCACACTCTCACACACACTCCTACACTCACTCACCCTCCCACACTCACACACACACAACACTCACATTCACACTCACACTCACACACTCTCACACTGACACACTCACACTCCCACACTCACACACACACAACATTCACACTCACACTCACACTCATCCTCCCACACTCAAACACACAACACACACAACATGCACACACTCCCTCACCCTCCCACACTCACATTCACACATTCACACTCACTCCACACTCACACTCACACACAACACACACAACACGCACACACTCCCACACTGACACACTCACACTCTGACACACTCTCATACCCTCCCTCACACACACACTCCCACTGACCCTCCCACACTCACACTCACACTTACAAACAACACACACACACTCCCACGCTCACACTCATACCCACATCACTCACACACACTCAGACTCCCACACTCACACACACACATTCCCACACTCGCACTCTCACACTTCCACACACTCACACTCACTCTCCCACACTCACACTTACACAGTCACACTCACACTCACACTCTCACACTCACTTTCACACTCACATTCACACTCTCACACCCTCCCACACTCACACTCACAGTCACACACAACACACTCCCACACTCACACTCACACTCCCACACTCACACTCTCACACTCACCCTCCCACACTCACACACAACACTCACACTCACACTCCCACACTCACTCTCACTCCCACACACACCCTCCCACGCTCACACACTCACACACAATAATCATACACTCACAACACACACTCACACTCACACTCACACACTCACACCCTCACACACACACTCAAAACACTCACTTGCACTCACACACTCCCACACTCACTCTCACACTCCCACACTCCCACACTCACACTCTCACATGCTTCCACACTCATACTCACACACTCTCTCACACACACACACCCTCACGCTCACAGACAACACTCCCACACTCAACACACACTCTCACACTCACCATCCCACACTCACACTCCCACTCTCACACTCACACTCCCACACTCACACACACTCTCACACTCACACTCCCACACTCACACTCCCACAATCACACTCCCACACTCACATTCCTACTCCCACACTCACACCCATCCTCCCACACACACTCACACACACACACACACACACACTCACTTGCACTCAGACTTACACACCCTTCCACACTCACACTCACACACACACTCACAACACTCACACTCACACACTCACACTCACACACTCACAAACACTTCCACACTCACACTCCCGCACTCACACAATCCCACACTGACACACTCCCTCACTCTCACACACACTCCCACACTCACACTCTCATATATAACACTCCCACACACACAACACTCACACACTCCCACACTCACACACACTCACACTCATCCTCACACATTCACACTCACACAAAACACTCTTACGCTCACACACTCACACACAGAAGTCTCACATTCACATATAACACTCCCAAACTTACACTCACACTCCCACACTCATATACTCAAACACAACACTCACTCACATTCCCACACTCACTCTCTCACACACACTCCCACACTCACATTCACACTCCCACACACACACTCCCAGACTCCCACTCCCACTCTCTCACACACAGCACCCTCACACTCGTACTAACATTCCCACACTCTCACAACACTCCCGCACTCACACTCCCACACACAGCAGTGTCACACTTACACTCCCACACTCACACTCCCAGATTCTCACACACAGCTGCCTCACACACTCCCACACTCTCACAGCACCCTCACACTCACACTCCCGCACTCTCACACACAGCATTCTCTCACACTCTCACAACACTCGTACACTTGACACACCCACACTCTCACACACAGCACCCTCACATTCACACTCCCATACTCAACACTTCCACACTCACACTCCCACACTCTCACACAAGCACCCTCACACTCACACTCCCATACTGTCACACACAGCATTCCCACACTCACACTCCCACACTCTCACACACAACACTCCCACACTCACTCCCACACTCACTCCCACACTCTCACACACAGCACCCTCACACACTCCCACACTCTCACACACAACACTCCCACACTCACTCCCACACTCACTCCCACACTCTCACACACAGCACCCTCACACTCACATTCCCACACTCTCACATAGCACTCCCACACTCTCACAAACACTCCCACACTCACACTCACATTCCCACACTCACACTCACACACACTTCCACACTCACATTCACACTCCCACACTCTCACATACAACACTCCTACACTCACACTCACACTCCCACACTCACACACTCCTACACTGACACCCACACTCACACAACACTCCCACACTCAGACACAGAAGAGTCTCACACACTCACATATAACACTCCCACACTTACAATCACTCTCACACTCCCACACTCACATTCATGCTCCCACACTCACACACTCCCACAGTCACACACAACACTCCCACACTCACACACTCACACACAACACTCCCACACTCACACTAACAGTCCCACACTCTCACACACAACACTCCTACACTCACACTCGCACTCACACTCCCACACACTCACATTCCCACACTGACACTCCCACACTCTCACACACATCACTCCCACACACACACACACAAAGAGTCTCAGACACTCACACTCACATATAACACTCCCACACTCACACTCACACTCCCACACTCACACTCCCACACTCACACTCACCCTCACACTCATACACAACACTTCCACACTGACACTCACACTCCCACACTCACACACTCCCACAGCCACATTCACACACACACACTCACACACAACACTCCCACACTCACACTCCCTCTCAGGAGTCTCACACTCACACTCACATATAACACTCCCACACTCACACTCACACTCCCACACTCAAACTCACACTCACATTCACACACAACACTCACACTCACACTCACTCACACTCACTCACACACTCCCACACTCTCACACAGAACATTCCCATAATCACACTCCCACACTCTCACACACATTCCCACACTCACAGTCACACTTTCACACACAACAGTCCCACACACTCCCACACTCCCACACTCTCACACATGACACTCCCATACTCACACTCCCACACTCACACTCCCACACTCTCACACTCCCACACTCTCACACTCCCACATTCTCACACATAACACTCCCACACTCACACACGCACACACAACACTCCCACAGTCACACTCACACTCCCACACTCCCACACTCTCACACAGAATACTCCCACATTCACACTCCCACTCCCACACTCCCACTCCCACTCTCTCACACACAGCACCCTCACACTCACACTCTCATTCCCACACTCTCACAACACTCCCACACACTCCCACACACTCACAGCAGCATCACACTCACACTCCCACACTCACACTCCCAGATTCTCACACACAGCTGCCTCACACTTACACTCCCACACTCTCACAGCACCCTCACACTCACACTCCCACACTCTCACACACAGCACTCTCTTACAACACTCGCACACTTACACTCCCACATTCTCACACACAGCACCCTCACACTCACACTCTCATACTTTCACACACAGCATTCCCACACTCACACTCCCACACTCACACACAGCACCCTCACACTCACACTCTCATACTCTCTCACACAGCATTCCCACACTCACACTCCCACAATCTCACATAGCACTCCCACACACTCCCACACTCTCATGCACAACACTCCCACACTCACACTCCCACACACTCACAGCAGTGTCACACTCACACTCCCACACTCACACTCCCAGATTCTCACACACAGCTGTCTCACACTCACACTCCCACACTCTCACACACTCCCACAATCTCACACACACAGAACTCTTTCACTCTCAGACTTCCACACTTACACTCCCACACTCTCACACACAGCACCCTCACATTCACACTCCCACAACACTCCCACACTCACACTCCCACACTCTCACACACAGCACCCTCACACTCACACTCCCATACTCTCACACACAGCATTCCCACACTCACACTCCCACACTCTCACACACAACACTCCCACACTCACACACTCCCACACTCACACACAGCACCCTCACACTCACACTCCCACACTCTCACACAGCACTCCCACACACTCCCACACTCTCATGCACACTCCCACACTCACACTCACACTCCCACACTCACAACAGTCCCACACTCACACTCCCACACTCTCAGCATGCTCACACTCACACTCCCACACTCTCACACACAGCACTCTCACACTCACACTCACAATCCCACACTCACAGCACCCTCACACTCACACTCCTACACTCTCACACACAGCACTCTCACACTCACACTCACACTCCCACACTCTCATACACAGCACCCTCACACTCCCACTCCCACACTCTCACAACACTCCCACACTCACACTCCCACACACACACAGCAGCCTCACACTCTCCCACACTATCACAACACTCCCACACTCACACTCCTAGACTCTCACACACAACAGCCTCACACACTCCCACACTCTCACAGCACCTCACACACTCCCACACTCTCACTCCCACACTTTCACAACACTCCCACACTTACACTCCCACACTTACACACAGCACCCTCACACACTCCCACACTCTCACAAACAGCACTCCCACACACACTCCCACACTCACACTCCCACAGTCACACTCCCACACTCTCACAACACTCCCATACTCACACTCCCACACTTTCACACACACACAGAGCACTCTCACCCTCACATAGGCACCCACACACGTTCAAACATGCCCACACTCATACGTACTTACAAACTCATTCACACAATCACCCTCCCATTCTCACACTCACACCTTCTCTCATGCACTCACACACTCTCACACACACTGTCTCAGTCACATACACTCACATACTCTCTCATACTCATGCTCATTTACACACTTACAGATGCTCACTCAGGCACATATTCGTGCACACTCACATCACCAGCCATCTTCACCCCTTCTCCCCACCCTTCTCTTTCTCACCACCTTCCCCACTCTCTAATGGTCACAGACTCGCTAAAGAGTAGCAGAAACAGAGGAGGCCTCCAGGTCTCTCTGGAAAGTTTAGGTATCTGGGACAGGAAGAAGTAGGGGCAGGGAGCTCTTGCTGTCCAGCGTGACAGAATCCCCAGGGATGGCGGGGAGCTGAGGCCTGGCAGCTCAGGTACAGTGTGCGGATCACTGGTGCTACCAGCCACCTTCTCATCAGGAGAAAGGAGAAACCCTTCAAAATGGTTCTTTTCAGCTAGTGCCCCCCAAATCACAGCCCTGGAAATGAAGGAAAGGAGGAGAAAGAAGCATGACAGAGCAGGTTCCTCTGACCACTTCAGGAGAAGCCCAGGGGCCCTGCTGACTGCCTGGTCAACCTACAGAGAACCGAGCTCTGGCCTAATGATTAGTGTGAGGAACCTGAGGCCTCCAAACAAGAAGGAGGCCTTAGCAGGCACTCCCATGTTCCCACTGCGCCCCAAACACAGAGCACACACCCAGTGGGAAAAAGAGGATGTGCTCCCCATCCTCTGGTAGGCCAGGCTGTGAGCTGTGCCTCCTGCACCTGAGACCTGGGTCCAGCCTGAGGCCAGGGTGAACACCAGCTCTGGGGAGGGAAAGCTCAGTCCCACCAGCACTGCTGGAGGGTTTGTCTGGGCGTCTGCCCTGCCTTGAGTCTGTGCCCCGTGAACAGTGTGTGGCTTGGAGGCTGAGAGCAGAAGGTGCAGTCGCCCGTCCTGTTCCAGAGAGGCCTGCATGGTCGCCCTCCCCACGCCTCCCCTGCTGATGTTGTTTGTCTCCTGGGTTAGCAGCAGGGGAAGTGAGGTTAAAAACCCTGGGCTGGGTGGGGGTGGAGGTGCCTCACTGCTCCAAGAACTGCCTGGGGGAGGCTTCTTCCCCTGAAGCAGGAGGCCTGGCGTTCTCTGCTCTGGCTGGGTGGTCCAGCCCAGCCCTACCAGCACCCTGGGACCGCCTGAGGAAGAGTGTGTGTGGTGTGAGTCCTGTGTGAATTTGTTTCCATGTGTGAGTATGCATGTGAGTGTGGGCACTGTGTGCATGAGTGTGCTTGTGTGTGTGTGCTTTGTGAATGTATGTGCATGTGTGTGCATATGTGTGCATACCTGTGTGCGTAAGGGCATAGGTATGAGGACATGTGCATGTGAGTGCACATGTGTGACTGTGCAAGTGCGTGAGTGCATGTGTGTCAGAGTATGTGTGTGCATGTGGGAGAGTGTGTACCATGCCTGTGTGTGTGAGTGCATGTGTGTGTCAGAGTGTGAGTGTGCACATGTGAGAGTGTGTACCGTGCCTGTGTGTGTGAGTGCATGTGTGTGTCAGAGTGTGAGTGTGCATGTGTGAGAGTGTGTGTACCATGCCTGTGTGTGCATGAGTGCAAGTGTGTGTACTGTGCCTGTGTGCGTGTGTGAGTGCACATGTGAGTGTGCATGTGCACGTGTCAGAGGCACTAGCACCAGGGCCTCAGCAATGTCAGGCCGGTTGCTCATTCTGTGCCTTTACACTGTTGACTGCCTTTGTCTGAATTTCTCAATGCTTTTCCTCTCCTCTCACTTTCTCTCTCAAAGCACCTCCGAAAGAACAGGAAGTTGGGCGGAAGTGAGTCCCACATTGTATAGGTGAAGAAGCTGAGGTGTTGATAGAGGAAGTGATTTTATTGTGGTGACATAGGATACAAAAAGGAACACTGCTCTGCCCCCAGCTGCCCCAGCCCTCTCCCCGAGGTCTCCTTAGGCCTCCTCCCAGGCTCCAGAGCCCCTTCCTCTCCCCCTTCTCCCCTCCCAGTCAGGGATCCCATCTAACAATAAGAGATAATATTGACCAAGTGCGCATTAAGTGGCAAGCACCATTTGTGTAGTGTTACTGGGCCAGAGAGCCAGGGATTGAATCTTAATTTGGTCACTTACTAGTTCTGAGACTTGGGCAAGTTACCTATCTATGCCTCAGTTTACTCATGGGTAAGATGGGGATAAAAGTAGCACTGAGGGTTGTGGTGAGGATTAAATGAGTCCCCATACTCAGAAGGCCGGCTGGTTCCTAGAGATGCTGCACGGGCCCTGACTGCCCTGATCATGCTCACCATCATCACCACTCTCTACTGCCTCCCAAGTGCTTGGCTGCCCCCTTGGAGAACTAACTCAGCTCAGAGATCGACTTGGCCTGTGCTCAGTCCCTCGGCTCCACCCTCTGCCTGGCTTGCCCTGGGGTGGCAGGAGGGCTTTTCCTTCCCTCCTGTGGGGCTTCCCTATCCCCTTCAGCTTCCTTCCCTTGGAGGCCCTCAGACCCATGGCCTCAGTGCAGAGGTCCACACTCCCCACTTTCCAGGCTTCCTTCCCACTTTCCCCTTTTTCCCACTTCACCATTTACTCACTGGGTGACCTGGAGCCAGCGAGTTCATCTTTCCCTACATTAGTTCCTTCCTCTGTAACCTGGGATGACTAATACCCCTCCCTGCAGATATCTGTGGAATTGAATGTATTTATGAATGCAGCGCCTGGCATACAGTGGGTACCCAATAAATATCAGCTTCATGCCCCCTCACTACTCATGGTCCTCACTCCAGATTCATTCAGATCACTCCTGACTCCTGACCCTTGACTCAACTGTGCCTTGCAGATTGGAGCATCTCTGATGTCAAGCAATGTGGGCAGTGGCTTATTCATCGGCCTGGCTGGGACAGGGGCTGCCGGAGGCCTCGCCGTGGGTGGCTTCGAGTGGAACGTAAGGAAGCTGGTTTGATTTTTCCAGAATAATGAGAGTCTAACCCACCTCCGTCTCTGGCATTAGTGCTGGGAGGATCCTTAGGGATGCCTAGGAGGCTGCATGGTGAATTGAGAATCCATTTCACAGATGAGGAAATCAAGGTCTGGAGGAGACAGAGGGATCCATGCAAGGTCACACGGGAGGACTGGGGTCAGGTCCCAGGTCCCTTATTTCTCTGTTTGGGGGCCTCCCACAGCACAGCGCTGCCTCTGGGTGGGAAGCTGCCCCTCTGTCTATATCCAGGACCTGGATATCTTCTTCTCCCCACTCTCCCAGGCAACCTGGCTGCTCCTGGCCCTCGGCTGGGTCTTCGTCCCTGTGTACATTGCAGCGGGTGTGGTCACAATGCCACAGTACCTGAAGAAGCGATTTGGGGGCCAGAGGATCCAGGTGTACACGTCTGTCCTATCTCTCATCCTCTACATCTTCACCAAGATCTCGGTAGGTGTCATTACAATGTGGCCGTTGTGTCTGGAAATGCTGATTTGGGAATTGCTGAGTGCATCACCATGTGCGTGTTGCTGAGGGGAAGCTGACAATCCATTGAAAAAAAGGAAGGCAGGACCTAGAAAGCTTTAGCACATGCTCCCCCTCAGCACTGGGGTACTCAGAGATGAATGGTAAATGTTTTTGGAGTGAACGACAGCCATTACACTCAAAGAAATCACCATCCAGAGTTCATTCATTTATTTTTTCATTAATGGATTATTCATTCATCAACTGTGTGTTAGTTGCCGAGATTTTTTGGAGTTAGAAAAGTCTTTAATCCTCCTCTATTGACCTAAACTCAGGAAACAAACCTAGATAGGTCAAATGACTTGCCCAAGCCCACACAGAGGGCTAGCTCTAGAACTGAAACTGAAGTGTGGGTTCCATGACCCAGTCCAGTCTCCTTCCACTCTGTTATGTTTTAGACCCCGTAACAGGTTCACAAAACAATCATGGAATGGGACCCACAAGCACACACTAAAGGGAACTGAGTCACTCCGTTGCCAGGTCCAGGGCTGAAAAACACTTTAAGGCCCTTGTTCCACCAATGTTTGAGAATCACCCTAAGTCAGCTTAGGCTCAGGCTATAAGCCCTTGTCTGCTAATAAACCCAAGTATGTTGATGAGTCACATCCATGTCTATCTGCACCAGGGCTCCTGCCGCACTGGGTCAGCCGTGGGCCATCTGGCAGCCAAGTAGGCTCTGCTCTGCCAGGGAGCAGCCAGTAACTCTCTG
This sequence comes from Macaca thibetana thibetana, assembly GCF_024542745.1. NCBI lineage: Eukaryota > Metazoa > Chordata > Mammalia > Primates > Cercopithecidae > Macaca > Macaca thibetana. The sequence continues at coordinate 47,478,587 of NC_065578.1, forward strand.
GTTCTTCCTCTCTTCTCCTAAATGGCCTCTTCTTCTCCAGCCCAGCACCTTCCTTCACTTCCTCAGTCTTCCACTTAATTCCTCACCACTCCCTTCACATCTAGCAGACTACGCAATTAAATTTTTCTCAGTTTTGGGACTTTATACAGTACTTCTCTGCTTTAAAGCCTCCATGGTGCCTCAGTGTCTGCAAGATAAAGCCCACACTCTTTAGCATAGCACTTAAAGCTCATTTTCATCATGTGATGAGGGCTGAGGATGCCTGGTGTTGCTGGGCAGGCAGGTGACGTGTCCACACAGCCCTACTGAGGGCCTCGGGTGTCCTGGCCTCTTGGGTCCTGGCTCTCTGCAGACTGATATCTTCTCTGGAGCTCTCTTCATCCAGATGGCATTGGGCTGGAACCTGTACCTCTCCACAGGGATCCTGCTGGTGGTGACTGCCATCTACACCATTGCAGGTAGGCAGAGGGAAGGTCATGTTGGGCTGCCGAGACTGAGACAGGAAGAGGGAAAGAGGGAAGCTTTTGACTGGCAGAGACCACCCAGAGAGAAAGACTGAAGGAGAGACAACCAAAGAGAGACAGAGAGACATAACACTGATGCTGACAGAGAGAAAGAGAAACAGGAGAGGTAGAGACAAAGAAAGGCTGAGACAGAGAAGTAGAAGAGAAGAACACAGGGGAACAGAATGAAAGACACAGGGACAGAGACCAGGGGGATGAAAAGGGCAGAAATGGGAGGAGGAACGGGTCAAGCAGAGAGAGGGAAGGACAGACAGTAATAAATACCAGAAAAGACTAACTGCCCAGGGAGCAAGGTAGAGAGGGGTACTATGACCCAAGCCAGAGTCACTGCAGGCTGCCCCAGGCAGAGACCACAACCCACCTCCTCCTGTTTCCTCTAAATCTCCTCGCACAAGGTTGGGCACCATGGGAGACCAGCTTGGGAGGACAGCCTTACTTATGGTTAAGTTGGGGTCCAGAGACGGGGTAGGGGGCATTTAGATGGACATTGGGAGGAGAAAGCAGGGAGTATTCCTGGCAGAACTACAAGCCAAGGAATGGACTTGGGATATTAAACAATAAGACAGAGCTGTGGCGTGATGGCCACAGTCAGCTGCTGTCAAGACAGAAAGAAGGGACCCCAGCACCTTTGACTGTGACCAGCCGGCATCCTGCCAGGGAGAGAGAGAGGGGAGCACTGGGTGTGGAGAAAGGCAGGTGGCCAGAGTTCCCGTGCTAAGAGGGCTCTGTGTCTTCTCTGGTCTCCCCAGTGTGGCCATGCATAGAGCAGGCAGCCAGAGAGGACCCCAAACTGGTGCTGACTGATGAGCCCTCTCCTTGGGTCCCCAGGGGGCCTCACGGCCGTGATCTACACAGATGCTCTGCAGACGGCGATCATGGTCGGGGGAGCCCTGGTCCTCATGTTTCTGGGTAAGAAAGAGACCTAAATACACCCCACCATCATTCTTAAATTCCTCTCTGTCCTGTCTCTGTCACCTCCAGAGTTCGATTGAAACTTTCCAGTGCTTAGAGCCATGTGAGCCATGTCCCCTCTCCAGGCTGCGGCTCCCAAAGATCAGGGTTCTCGCTACTTCAAACCAAGGGTCTTGAGCCCAAGCCCCATCTTCCTCTTTCACTCCCAATCCCCACGTCAGTTCCAACCTGAGAGCCCACATGAGGCTGGGGGCTGGACATGCTGAGTGACAGGCTCAGTGGGGTCTCAGGGCTGCTTCACTCACTGTCTCCTCACAGGCTTTCAGGATGTGGGCTGGTACCCAGGCCTGGAGCAGCGGTACAGGCAGGCCATCCCTAATGTCACAGTCCCCAACACCACCTGTCACCTCCCACGGCCCGATGCCTTCCACCTGCTTCGGGACCCTGTGAGCGGGGACATCCCTTGGCCAGGTCTCATTTTCGGGCTTACAGTGCTGGCCACCTGGTGTTGGTGCACAGACCAGGTAATCCCCAGCCAGGCTTAGCCTGAAGTGGGGTGGCTTCCTGCAGAAAAACCCAGCGCCTGCATGCACAGAGGGTTGGACCTCATTCTGGGATTCTGACTGGACTGGAGTAGGGGCAGTCATGCCCAGTGTCAGGGCTCACCTGTGGCTTAGTGAGCATTTCCTCAACCTGAGCTGCACTCCTCATTTGCTGCCCTTTCAGGTCATTGTGCAGCGGTCTCTCTCGGCCAAGAGTCTGTCTCATGCCAAGGGAGGCTCCGTGCTGGGGGGCTACCTGAAGATCCTCCCCATGTTCTTCATCGTCATGCCTGGCATGATCAGCCGGGCCCTGTTCCCAGGTAAGAGTGAGTCTTGCTCTCTGGGTGTTGGGATCTGGGGCTTTCAAGGAGTGTCTGGAGAATGGGAATTTGTCCCTCGGCAATGTTAGACCAGAGCAGGGGTTGGCAAGGTTTGTCTATTAAGAACACATAGCCAGGCATGGTGGCATGCACCCATATACCCAGCTACTTGGGAATGATGAGGATCCTGAGTCCAGGAGCTTGAGTCCAGGAGGTTGAGGCTGCAGTGAGCTGTGATTGCCCCACTGCATTCCAGTTTGGGAAACAGAGCAAGAGAAACCCTGTCAAAAAGAAAAGAAAGAACAGAACAGAACAGAACAAAACAGAACAGAACAGAAAAGAAAAGAGAGAGGGAAGAAGGGAGGGAGGGAGGAAGGAAGGAAGGAAGGAAGGAAGGAAGGAGAAAGAAGAAAAGAAGAAAGAAAGGAAAGAAAAGAAAGAAAGAAAGAAAGAAAGAAAGAAAGAAAGAAAGAAAGAAAGAAAGAAAGAAAGAAAGAAAAGAAAGAAAGAAAGAAAAGAAAGAAAGAAAGAAAGAAAGAAAAGGAGGAGGAGGAGGAGGAGGGAAGGAAGGAAGGGAGGGAGGGAGGGAGGCAGGGAGGGAAAGCAAAGGAAAGCAAAGCAAAGCAAAGAAAGGAAAAGAAGGCCGGGCACGGTGACTCACTCCTGTAATCCCAGAACTTTGGGAGGCCGGGGTGGATGAATCATGAGGTCAGGAGTTTGAGATCAGCCTGACCAACATAGTAAAACCCCATCTCCATTAAAAATACAAAAATTCGCTGGGTGTGGTGGCACGTGCCTGTAATCCTAGCTACTCAGAAGGCTGAGGCAGGAGAATCACTTGAACCCGGGAGGTGGAGGTTGTAGTGAGCCGAGATTGCGCCATTGCACTCCAGTCTGAGCGACAGAGCAAGACTCCATCTCAAACAAACAAACAAAACAAGATAGAAAGAAAAGAAAAGAACACATAGTAAGCAGTTTAGGCTTTGTGGGCCAAACATATAATAAATATTTCAGTAGAAAAAAATGTGAATCAGGTAGAAAGTGTATGGGCAAGAAACTTACCAAAGACCTGGACACCATTTGCCCCTTGACCTTGAAGACACGGGTCCCTGTCAGTCTCCAGTGAACATTATCCTGTAGTTTTGGAAAGCAAATACTAGGCCAACCTGAGAAGGCACAAGATCATGGACTCTAACTGCCATCACTTCTTCCACAGATGAGGTGGGCTGCGTGGACCCTGATGTCTGCCAAAGCATCTGTGGGGCCCGAGTGGGATGTTCCAACATTGCCTACCCCAAGCTGGTCATGACTCTCATGCCTGTTGGTGAGTCTCTCCTCCCCAGCCCACCCTGCACTCTCACCTCCAGCCTCCTCCAATCTCCATTGCCCAGGAGGGATGGCACTAACATGGATGGGAAGAGGGAAGAAAACTATTCACCTCTGCACCCCCATCCTAACACACACACACACTTTTTACAAGCATTTGTACAGAAGACATCAGCTCTGTGGGTAGGTTCTGGAGATGTAGAGATAAAAGGCAGGCCCCTGCTCAGGCATCACGCGGTCTCCAGGGTGCCTGGACTTGCCAGAGGCACAGTCCAGTGGAACCAATGTGGTGACCCAGTATGGGTTAAGGGAGCCCTAAGGAGGAACCTGACCCAGCTGGAGGATGTCGGGAAGGTCTCCCAGAAGGAAGGAAATGGAGCTGCATCCCGAGTTAAATCTTAGGCAGACACAGCCGGAGGGGCATAGGAAATGTCATTCTAGGGATGAGAAGCTGTGCCTGCAAAGGCCCAAGGTGAAGAGACGGCATGAAGTATGAGCTTAAAGAGGCCCAGTGTGGATGCAGGAGCCAGGAGGAATGAAGACAACCTTCCTGGTGGAGATGTCACCGCCAAGCCTTGTTCTGGAGTGGAGTGCTGGGACACTGGGGGGTTTTGGTCAGAGAGAGCATGACTGGCTTTGTGTTTCAGCAAGACCAGTCTGCGTGGACGACTCTGTATGAGGCAGGCTTGGGGGTAGGCAGGGAGATTGTCCATGGGGTGTTTGCAGTGGTCCAGGTAGGTGGACCAAGTCGGTGACATCAGAGATGAAGAGAAAGGATTTAAAGATGTTTGTGAGGTTGAATTGACAGGACTTGATTTGAGGGATAATACAGAGAAATCCTAGAAGGCTCCCAGATCTTGGCCTTTAGATGGTGGTTTTATAATGATATTGAGATTAGGGACATACGAAGAGAGGTAGGATTATGGAGGGCAGCAGAGAGTAGAGATATTCCCTCCCTGTGGTAGAAGGAGGAGTAAATCCAGGCAGTAGTGGCCATGGAGGGAGGCCCAGCTAGGACAGAGCTCCCCTGAGGGGCAGATTGGAGGTAAGCAGGGAGGGGAGCAGAGCAAGGGTCTCAAGTAGCCCTAAGCTCTGCTGTGGGGCTCGAAAGACAATAACTAAAGAGGGGAACAGAAGTCCCCAGAGGGAGATGGGCACCTGAATTTGGAGCACTTGAGTCTGAGGCACCTGTGGCGCTCCAAGGGAGAGAAATGGACATCAGAAGGTGGTTAAATATATGGATTTGGAGGGAAAGAGGACTGAGGTGGGACCCGGGCTGGGATGATCTCCCCAGGGGTGAGCACTCATATCTCTAGAAGCTTGGTCACCGTCAGAGAAACTTCTATATCAGTGGGCCCCATCCTCCCTTGTTCAAGTGGAAAAATAGGCCCAGAAATGGCAAGGAGCTAGTCCAAGGATCATACATACAACTGGTTACTTGCAGAGCCAGGAAACAAGCCCAAAGCTGCTACCTCCCAGGCCAGGGCTTTAGCCCAACACCACCATGTCAATGAAGAAGGTATAGAAACACTAAACAGATCCACCCAATTATTAATAATCACCTTTCTACTCTCCCCAGCAGCGACCCACTAACCAAGTATCTACAAGCTGTGAAACCTAGACTGAGATGTTAAAGCTTCAGAGAACCTAGTCCTACATGCCTTAATAGGATGGATGAGGAAACTGAGGCTCAGGGTGGGAGGTGGAGGGGCAAATGAGTCATGCAAGGCCACATAGAAAGGCAGGGAGAGAGCCTGGGCAGAACCCAACCTGTAGTTCTGTGGTCTTGGATTTCTTATCTGTGCTGGATGGGAGCCTCATCCAACCCCTTCCCTCTCTCATCCCCACCCCCAGCTCCTGACTCTGCAGAACGCTCCAACAGCTTCTGTGGTCCTGGCAGAGTCGGCCTTAACAGGCCAGCCGTTCACATGAGCCTCATCTCTCCCCAGGTCTGCGGGGCCTGATGATTGCCGTGATCATGGCCGCCCTCATGAGCTCACTCACCTCCATCTTCAACAGCAGCAGCACCCTGTTCGCCATTGACGTGTGGCAGCGCTTCCGCAGGAAGGCAACAGAGCAGGAGCTGATGGTGGTGGGCAGGTGCGCTGGCCCCTCCTTCCTTCCTTCCCAAGTGCCCTCTCCCCTCTCCCCTGCCCTGGGTTACCCTGAGCAGGTGTGGCTGGGTTGGACCCTGGACTGGCAGCCAGAGCACTGGGTTCAAGCTCCAGCTCTCCACATGATTTCAAGTAAGTCCTTTCCCAACCCTGGACCACTCCTTCTTTCTGAATAATAGGAAAAAACACCTCTTCCCTGGTAACTTTATCTTGGAATTGATCAACAGGGTTATTGAGAGATTTTAAAAGTACTTAAGAAATGAAAGGTAAACTGTGTAAGCACAAGGAAATTTAGCAAGCAGCTCACCCAAGGTATTCCCAACCAACTCTGGATGTTACGCCCGGTTAAAAAAAAATGCTATTAATTTAATCCATCAGATTCACTCTGAACATCTACGATGCATCACATCCCACATGCAGGGGACCCACGGATGGGTCATATGGCCCTGCCCTCAGGGTGCTCACAGTTTAATAAGAAAGGTGGAAACACAGGTAACACAGCAAGGTATTTGCATCAATGGAGATTTTCACGGGAGGGCTGTCTCCAAATGATGCAGAGCCTTGGACACCAAGCTAAGGAATTTGAACTTTATCTGTGGATAACAGTTTTATGCTTTTAAAAGCCTAAGTTGGTGGCTACTATTTTTGGTTTTCCATAGGCTGGAGATTTGTAGTTCACATAAGGTTAAGGGGCCCTTTTTAAAATCTTCGTTTCATAATCGAAGGTTCCCTTACTTGGGTTTCTGGACTAAAGTTCTCCCACTTTGTGGCTAGGAAATTGAATTGAGGAATCTTGCTTTTTCGCATCTCCCTGCCTTTGCACTCACTGTTCTTTCCACCAGGATGCCTTATGCCCAGGGCTGCCTAATGGATTCCTACTGCCTGCTCATCTGTGCACCCCCAGCCCTAGGCAAGGGGACTGGCCATTGCAGGATCTGAGTGCAGGACAGATTGTGCAAAGAGGAGGGGGACGAGCGGCAGGGAAGCTACTTGGGTAGCTGACGCTCTAGTGGAGTCTAAGAGAGGCAAAATGGGAGGAAAAGGAGAGGAGAAGACAGGTATGCAGTGACATGTCAAAAGAAGCATTCCTTATGTGTGCACATAAACTGGTTTTGCTATCATTTCCTCAGTCAGTGAGGTTCGGGCTCTATCTACTGGTCATATGTGTTATTGCACCCAACACATCCAAGAAAAGTTTTTCATCTACTTCACACATCTGCAAAATCATACATGCAGAATGCTTTGGGGACTTAAGGTCTGAGCCACAGTTTGTTGAGAGGGAGTCAGGTGAATAAGTGGGATTCTTTCCCAAGATCAATGCCACAGTAAGGGAGAGAGGATCAGCGCCTGGAGGAGGGAGCAGTTCCTGGAAGCTGCAGTCATGCTGGGAAAGAGCTGCCTTACATCGGGCTGGGATGGAAAAGAGGGGAAGACATGCTATGCAGAGACCAGAGACCTTTTACTGGGGCGGGGGTGGGGCGGAATGTATGAATTCCGCCGTGAACAGCAACAGCTGGGTGACGTGACCTTGAAGGCATCTAATATATAAGTGCCACGGAGGCATTAGAATTATAAGTTTCTTCAATTCCACAATTCCGATATTCCAGGATTTTGAGACTAAGTTTCTGAATCTTAGTGTTTGAGATTCTGGCTGCCAACCTTCTCTGATCTAGTGACTGTGCATTTCCCTCCCTTCTCCCTTCCTGGTTCCTGCCCATGACCTTCACCCCACACCACACCATGCCCACCCGAGTGTGCCTCAGTGCCCTGTGCTCTCTCTGGCAGAGTGTTTGTGGTGTTCCTGGTTGTCATCAGCATCCTCTGGATCCCCATCATCCAAAGCTCCAACAGTGGGCAGCTCTTCGACTACATCCAGGCTGTCACCAGTTACCTGGCCCCTCCCATCACCGCTCTCTTCCTGCTGGCCATCTTCTGCAAGAGAGTCACAGAGCCCGTGAGTGCAGTGCACCTGTCTCTCACATACAGCAGAGGGGCTGGAGACCTGGTCTCTCAATCACCTGGTCTCTGTGACCTTGGGAAAATCCACTTCCCCTCTAGGCTTCCATTTTCCTGACCATAGCATCTGGCCTAGATTCATTCATTCACTCAACAAACATGTATCAGTCTTATAATGGCAGCTCCAGGGATGCAATGGTTTATGAGATTCATATAGCTGTGCCATCGCTGGGCTGGCAGAGAGATAACTGAATAAGCAATAATAATAAAGTATGCTGGCTGGTGGGAGAGTAAAGAGCACAAGCACCTAACCTATGGGGCTCCTGGGAGGGGTCAGGGAAGACTTCCTGGATGAAGTGACATCTGAGCTGAGGCCTGAAGGATTAATGGGAGGGGGAAGAATGTTCCAGACACAAGGAACAGTGTATGTGAATGTGCAAGAGAGACTGTAATATCTCTAAGGTCTGTTCCATCTCTAACACTATAAGGTTCTATGTGTAAGCAAAATAACAGCAATGACAATGATGATGACAAAGTGTGACCTTACAAGGGTTCCTGCACATGCATCATTCATGCAACGGCCCTGAAACCTGAGAGAATCTGGGAGGAAGCAAGGGGTACCCCAGGACTGGAGGCTTGGTTACTCCCCAGGATAGCCTAGAAGAGACAGGCTGGCTGTACCCTGAGAAGATGATGGATATCATGGACACCGCTCCACAAAAACAATGTGAGAGTTCAAGGTCATTGAAAATGAGGTCATAGAACCCCCTCCCTTGATAGTACACCTAAGCAAGTGTCTACTGTCTGCACAGGTCTCATCTCACTGACAACGATGCCACACAGCAGGACCTGGATGAACTCTGGGTGTTTCTGCTCATTCCAAAGTTTTTGAAATCAGGATCAATATCTCCCATACTCTTACATGCTGGGAACAGGTACAGGTTAGGGCCAAGTGGAGGTATAAAGAAGAAAGACATGAGAGGTACCAGAGCTTTTCTTAAAAACAACAACAACAAAAGGGAAGTCTCTATTCTGATTTCTGATTTATCATAATAGAAGGTTGGGAAGGGGATCCTGGTATTCCCTGATTATTACAAGTTTATTCCATTGTAGTTGAATATTAACCATCTATTAATTACTTAGTGCTGTTTTAATTTTATGAATTTTTAAATTACTGCCCCCGATGAGACAACTCTGAGTCAGCAAGGCTGAGTCATTCGTTCAGTCAGTTCACAATGGAGCCAGGATTCAAATCTTAGTCTATCTGACTCTACAACCCCTATGCCACTGTGCCTTTCAGTCAAGACAAAGTCTCAGTACTAATGGGGAACTCATTTCCCCATTAGTAGATGGATTTTCCCAGCATGGTAATAAACCAGTGGGAGACAGATTTGGGGACAGAGTAGTTTTACCTTCCTAGGGTCTCCCACCTGGATCGCACCTCAGCTCATGTCTGCCCTCTTTCACAGGGAGCTTTCTGGGGCCTCATGTCTGGCCTGGGAGTGGGGCTTCTGCGCATGATCCTGGAGTTCTCATATCCAGCGCCAGCCTGCGGGGAGGTAGACCGGAGGCCAGCAGTGCTGAAGGACTTCCACTACCTGTACTTTGCACTCCTCCTCTGCGGGCTCACTGCCATCGTCATCGTCATGGTCAGCCTCTGTACCACTCCCATCCCCGAGGAACAGGCAAGTGTTGTGCTCATACTGAGGCCCTCCAGAAATGTTCTCCCTTCCCCGATAGCCTGGAATTCCACTGCTGACTTTTACTTTGTTGGGTTATGGTCTCCCCTCTGGCCACTCAGATGTCCTTGGGAGGGAAAGTTCCTTGGGCTATGAATTCCCCAATGAAAAGTAATTCATTCAACTCAAAAATTACTCAGTGAGTACTTACTATGTGCTAGGCACTGTGCTGGGCTTACAAAGATAAATGGTCCCTGCCAGAGTTTATCCTCAGGGGGAAACAGAGCTGACACAAGCTGCCACTATACAAAGAGAAAGTGCAGAAGGGCCAAGCTCAATCGGAGGGGCCAAGCACAGAGGGAGAGGCAGTCACCTCCTGGGGGCCCAGGGAGGGCACACTGATGAGGACACTTTGAATTAGACCTTGAAGAATGAATAGAGAATTTTAAGTGGCCAAGAAACAAATACAAGAGAAAAGAAACAGAGAGCTTATTAAGTGAAGAACTCAAATTGAAATCCTCACCTCTCACAAGCAACAGCCCTTGAACACTGATGCTTGGTCTTCTGCGGCCTTTTTTCCTTACAGCCTAGAGCTAGAGCTGCTGAAATAAAAGACCACCGGTTGGGTGACTTAAGCAACAGAAATGTATGGTTTCACAGTTCCAGTAGCAGGAAGGCTGAGATCAAGGTGTCTGCAGCGTTGGTTTCATCCAAGGCCTTTCTCTGTGGCTTGTAAAAAACTGCCTTCTCCTCTTTGTCTTTACACGGTCTTCCCTTGTGCCTGCCTGTGACTGAATCTCCTCTTCTTTTAAGTCATAATGGATTATGGCCCATCCTGGTGACCTCATTTAACCTTAATTGTCTGTAAAGACCCCATCTCCAAATACAGTCACATTCTGAGGTACTGGCGGTTAGGATTTTGACATAGAAATTTTGGGAGGACACAATTCAGCCCATAACAGAGCCCATGCTGGAAGTCAGTCCCTGAAACACGGAGTGGATATCAGGGATAATACTCTTTTGATGGATGGTGCTTTAGAGTTTGCAAGATGACTTTATACCCTTGGTTTCACTGATTCCCACAAAAAAAGCAGGGCCTTCCCAGGCTGACTTTTCCAGTGGCTCACACCAGAAATGAGCCCCTCCTCCCGCTGAATCTTCAACCTCTTCTCCATTGCCTGTTTCCTCCCTCTTCATCCTGAAGTCTTCCCCAATTGAAAATCCTTCCCTGAATCCTGTTATCCTCTAGTTCCTGCTGCCTCCCTCTCCTCCCTTCAACAGCATTTTGCAAAGAATGGTTTCCTTTCCCAGCCTCCACTTCCCACCTCTTGTCTGTTTCTCAGCTGCTGCTGTCTGGCTGTTGCCCCCAACATTCCGCTGACATTTCTCTCACTGAAGTCACTGATAACATCTTATTGCTAAAATCAAAGGTCATGTTCCTGTCTTTATTTTAAATGAATTCCCAAGAGAACTGGACACTACTGACCACTTCCTGCACCCCGAAGACCTCTCTTCTGTTCCCTTCCATGAAATATCTCTCCCCTAGGTTTTGTATTTTTGTTGTTTGTTTGTTTTGACTACCCTTCCAATCACTCTTTTGACTTCTTCACAGGCTTCTCTGTCTGCGCTGAAAAATCAGTGTTCCTTAGGAACCCATCTATGGCCTATAACCTCTCTCACCCTACAACACTCCTGGACTATCAATTCACCACTTTCTATGTAAAGTTGACTCTCAATTCTCTATCTACAGCCAAAACCCCTCTCCCAAGATTCAAACCAAAAATCCAACTGTCCCCTGATGACATACAGAGACATAGTCCATATGCTACTGGTGACACCCAGTAGAAGTATTAGGTAAGGTTTATTGAGAGATACTTATAAGCAAGGAAGCTTCCCAGGCTCTCATGATCCCAGAGAGATGCATGCCTGGGCCCAGCATAGCGGAAAGTAAGAAGTTGGGAGCAGGATAGGGGATACCCAGCTCAACATGCACCAGAAAGCTGCCTCAGAGCTCAGGCAGTGGTAAGTCCCACACCACCGATATGAGGCAGAGAACTGCTGTGTTTTATTTTGCTGAGTCACCAAAAAGGAGAAGAGAGAAAGCCACCAGGGCCATCCAAGGAAGTAAGTTTTATTTCTCCTCACCTGAACATCTCCACTAGGACGACCTGCAGACTCCTGAAGCACATCATCATATTTGTGTGTGCACATGTTCTCTCTGTCTCTGTCTCTGTCTCTATCTATCTCTATCTCTCTTCTTTCTCTCACCAGCACTAATACCCACTCCTTGTCCTGTGTTCTTTATTCCTGGGAGAGGCACCACTACACGTCTGGTCACCCAAGGCAGGAACTCTGGAGCTGTATTAGCCTCTCCCATGTCCCTCACCTGGCTCTTTCAGTCAGTCACACTGTTCTGATTTCACCTCCTTTATCTATTTCCTCAGGTGTCCATTATTTTTGGCTTCATTTTTGCATTATCCTCCAATCTGGACCCCTTTCAATTCACTCCAAGAGGTCTTTGAAGATTCTGGCACTTACAGTCTCTATCTTCTTCTTAAAGTCTGCAGTGACTCTCCATTGCCTACAGGGTTTTTGCTCTTTAAGTTACAACTCCTCAGCCTGACCTTTGAAGCCTCATTCTCAAGTGCCTGCCTCCCTGTCCAGCCTCGTTTCCCTCAGTCTGTAAAATCCATGAGGACAGGACCCAGGTGTGTTTTAGGTCTGTATTCTAGCACCTGGCACAAGCCTGGGGTAGAGCACTTGATGTAGAGCAGGGAGTGTTCATATTTGAAGAAAGAGGAAGTCAGGGCTAAGATCCAAGCCTTGGGCAAGTCTAAGATCAAACTTGACTCCCAGTGCTGGCCTTGTTCATTGTACTCTTTGCTGTTTTTCGGATGGCCTTCCACAAATGGGCCTCTGTTTTTCTACAGCATGACTTCTCTCCAAGGCAACTGACTCCAGTGTCTTCTTTCCCTCCAGCTCACACGCCTGACATGGTGGACTCGGAACTGCCCCCTCTCTGAGCTAGAGAAGGAGGCCCACGAGGGCACACCGGAGATATCCGAGATACCAGCCGGGCAGTGCCCCGCAGGAGGTGGAGCAGCAGAGAACTCGAGCCTGGGCCAGGAGCAGCCTGAAGGTAGGCTGCGGCAGGCCGGGGGATACTCATCACAGAGGAACAAGTGGGCACAGACTTATGTCGTGGGCGGCCTTTGGGATGGGGCCTCTGAGGAAGCCCAATAAATATCACCCTAACTCCCTTCCCACGTGGCTATTGAACTATTAGAAAAATAAGATAAATGAGTTAGGTAGATGGGAGCCAAAACAGTGCCCTCATTACTGATCAAGTGTAAGTGGAAAGAGTTGGTTTATATCTGTGGGGAGATCCACTTCTTAATACTGAACCCCCATATTCCACGGAGGTACCCATCCAGTCACCAGCAGATCTGATCGGGGCACAGAATAAAGAGGGCATGCTTGGCTCAGCCCTGTCCTCCCTATAAAGAAGGGCAGGGCTGAGCTAAGCATGTCCTCTTTATCCTTCCCAAATCCACCCACACGGAAGTCCCTTCTCCCCTAGGCTGAATGAGTACAAGGGCAGAAAATCAAAGAATATTACACCCACGGGGTTCCCTCCACATGGAAGGAAACATGAGGCATGACAAAGAAACCCCTCACCCGTGTCCCCACCACCACTTTTCTTTATTATTTATTTATCTCTCGGGGCTCAACAAGTCTGCCTACAGTCATACAGAAGCATGGTTGTCCCTCGTGGGATGAGAGCAGCCATGCCTCCATACAGTTGTTTTGTTTCCTGAGGTTCCTCCAAAACACCCTCCCACACCTCAGGGTGTCTCCTCGAGCTGCCGATGAGCCATGTGACATATGAAGTGCATCCCTGGGGGTTCCTACATGTGTTAGAAGAGTATGTCAGCTAAATCTACTCGAAGGCCACACAGTATCTACAGTTGAAAATTATTTTAAGACATGATTTGAGGTACCTGTGTTAGACACAATGCAGCTATCACCTTCCTGAGTTAAACGAAATAACAATATTAAAACATTCTAATGATAGAGTGAAAACATAAAGATTTTTTTCAATTAAAAAAATCCCAAGGAAAATGTTAAACTCTATAAAGCTCTACCTGGGTGACAAAATAATCTATATGCCAAATCCCAGTGACATGCAATTTACCTATATAACAAACCTGCACATGTACCCCTGAAACTAAAATAAAGGTAACAGAAAAAAAAAAGTGTCCCAGGAAAATAAATAAATAAATAAAATCCAAAAAGTTAAATAAGTTTGCAAATTAAAGTCCGAAATCAATCTCTCTTGCCTTTGTGAATTAAAAATTCAAAGAAATTTAATTCTTAGATCTATTTTCTGCCTCAGTGAAAGAAGGTCTCAATACAAGTAGATGAATAAGACATAGTCTCTGTCCCCAAGGAGGTGAGAATCTCTTGGAGGCAAACAGGTAGTGCAAAGATGTAGAGTTTACACTAAAATGGACAAAAATGTCAATAATGTAGTAATATTGGGCTTTTAAACACAATGGTATGCCATTGTTTATAACATCCAGGCAGAGAAATAAAATGCATCTTCATGTGAAAAAACAGTAAAATCATTAAGTTTTTTAAAAAACAGGTCTCAGTGCCTGGATGGAGTTAGGGTTCCCTCAGCAGCTGCAGCTACTTTCTCTCATTGGATTGGCCGTAGCTCTAGTTTTCTAGTTTTATACCAGCCTCTCTGAGCCAAACTTTAAATATTTCTAGTGAGCTAAGAGCATAGACAGGATTAGCAAAGCATCACTTGCTGCACCAGCATGGTTGGCAATGCCATGCCACTCGGTTCTCGTGCCTTTGCCAGGTTTGAGGGGCCCTATACTTTCCTCCAGACCTGCAAAGGATTCCACCTTTCTTGAGGCCCTTCACCTTTGCTTAAGGCCTTGATTCTAGAGAAACAGCCACTTGCCTAATGTTAATGACATCACAACCCCCAGAATCCCACCAAGGTCTAAGGCTCAAAGCTTCTTCCCAAGCTACGGCAGTTAAAAGCCAATAATCCAGTATAAAAAGCTATTCATAACGATGGATATAATTTTTTCCAAACTTTCGTGGTTAAAACCCACATAGGCTCACTTCAGAAGATACTACCAAAGATCAACATCACCCTGCCTGGTCTTATCAGTTGCCCCTATTACTTCATGATATTTTGCTTTGCAAATATATATATATATATATATATATATATTTTTTAAACTGCTCCCCCATCATCATTGCAAAGACTGGGTCCTGGGCCTTGTAAAACTTATGGTATTCAAGAAAGCAATCTGAAAGCATGAGCTTTTGTAGATGAGGCAACTGCCAAGAGAAGGATGAAGGAAGAAGGGGCAAAGCTGCAAAGAAGCTCCTACAGAGAAAGAGGAAGGAGACAGCTTGTACTTTCCCACTGCTGAACCCCAGAACTAGGCAAACCTACACAGAGTTACACAAATGAAACTACTCCCTGGTTGGTCCCCAGGCCAAGGGACAGAGTCATCCCTGGAGAAGCCGAGAGGAATGCCTGCTCCCTGTGGATGACTTGCTCCCAAGCAAGAAAAAGGAGGCACCAAGTCAGCCAAGAAGTCCAATGAGAGAAGCTCACCCCCCTTCACAGACCACCACCATGAGGAAGTAGAAGGGTAGGGAAAGGCTGGTGCTATTATACATTAAAGCTCCTTCCCTGCCCAGAGAAACAAACATCAGAAATAGGGAAAAGGCACCCTGTCTCAAAAAACCTGCAGGCAGGCATAAGCCAGGCAGTATAATGTTGAGTCCTGAAAAGGAAAGTTAAAAATATTTAAAGGAGGCTGGCACAGTGGCTCATGCCTGTCATCCCGGCACTTTGGGAGGCCAAGACAGGGGGATTGCTTGAACTCAGGAGTCAAGACCAGCCTGGGCAACATGGCAAAACCCCGTACCTACAAAAAATGCAAAATTTAGCAGGGTGTGGTGGTGCACACCTGTGGTCACAGCTACTCAGGAGGGTGAGATGGGAAGATTGCTTGAGTCCAGAAGGTTGAGGCTACAGTGAGCCATGAATGTGCCACTGTACTCCAGCCTGGGCAACAGAGTGCGACCCTGTCTCAAAAAATATATATATTTATATATATATAAAAATATATATTTTTTTAAAAATATAAAATATGTATATAAAATATTTTTAAATAAAATATATATATATATATATATATATTTAAAGGACAGCAGAGTAGATCTGAAAGAAATATGTACATCCCAGGTTTCAGATATGAATTTATTGAGTTATGGCACACCACTTAATAACTCCTTTAGTGACATAGGCTCTCTGGGCAAAGGAATTTAAATATGAAGCTCTGTGCATCCTCTGTCTCAGAAGTTTGCCAAGGGAATCAAAAGAGAGAATGTTTCAATCAGCTTGGAAAATGATAAAGCTTAGTACAAATGAAATGCTGAATTCATATTACCATTAGTGCAGTTCTGTTGCTATGTGACCTTAAATAAATCTCTTCCCTTTCCTGAGACTTTTTTCGTCTCTGTGCAATCAGGGAGCCAGACCAGATGGCATCCAAGGTTCTTGCATCTCTGACACCCTGTGGTTTTATTGAACTTACCAGCTACCACACTCTAAACACATTAAAATAATAAAGCATTCATTCCCAGTGCATTCTTTTCAATCTCAGTGAAAGGATTTTTATATTAATTTTATTTGTGATATAATATCTGTTGATTTAAAAACACTTAAAAATATTTACCTTATTAATTCTTTTGAATTTAGTTTTTAGTGAATTGTGCTATATTTTAACCTCAGAGCAGGCCCCTTTCTCACCCCGAGGAAGCCCGTGTCGCCATGGGTTTGGTCTCATGTACATTTAGAATATCATATGCACCAGAACCTCTCCCACTGCTCCAGCACTGGTAACTTTTTAAAGTGCTGTCCAATTTCCATCCTCATTTGGTAGTCAGAACAACCCAGAGAAGAATGGGGTATATGTCATTGATACATCTGAGACAGAAAGAACCTCCAGCTCAGAGAAGCTGAGTGATTTGCATATGGCCTCACAGTCAGCTAATGGCAGAGCTGGCCCTGGAACCAGGTTTCTGGCTTGCAGCCCAGTGCCCTTTCCAATTGCAGTTGTGGCAGTCTGCCTGGTTCAAACGCTTCCTTCTTCCTGGGTGAGATAATGCTCCTTCCTTCTGCCCTTATTCAGAACTTGTGCTATGAATTGGGATGAACTGCATTATCCTGCCACGTTTACACACCATCCCCTCTCCAAGAAAGTAGTGCTTCCACTACATGAGTGTTTGGATGCTGTGGCCAAGGTCAGAACTTAGTCTAGAGTACCAGCTCAGCCCTTGGTCTGTAGTTTGCAGAAAGTACAAGTCAATAGCTTCACCCCTCCCCATTTCCTGTGCACCCCCCATACTTTCCTTCAGTTTCTCACCATCTCTCTCCCTCCCCTACTCTCCTATCACTTTCCTTTCTCCAATCTTCTTTGCCTTTCCCCTCCTGCTCCTCTTCCTCTTCTGGCTTTGTCCCTCCAGCCCCAAGCAGGTCCTGGGGAAAGTTGCTCTGGAGCTGCTTCTGTGGGCTCTCTGGAGCACCGGAGCAGGCCCTGAGCCCAGCAGAGAAGGCTGCGCTAGAACAGAAGCTGACGAGCATTGAGGAGGAGCCACTCTGGAGACATGTCTGCAACATCAATGCTGTCCTCTTGCTGGCCATCAACATCTTCCTCTGGGGCTATTTTGCATGATTCCCCAGACCTGGCTTCAGTGTAGACAGACTAACAAAGCTCAAGTCTGTCAGCCACAGAAACAGGCTCTCCTCTTACTTTGCTGTCTAAACTGGAGACCACAGAAGTCAAGACTGCAAGATCCCCTGAGGAGAATCCAACTCAACCTGCACACTTGACGAGTGGAGAAACAGAAGCCCAGAGAGAGCACTGGGTTTGTTCAGGGCCACCCAGCAGGAGTCACACGGGGTTTCCCCACTCTTTCTGATACATTGCCTTACAGACCTACCTCAAACACACTGTTTCCATCCTCTTGTTGAATGTATTCAGTAGCTTTACTGAATGTGTGTCTTGAGGTTAGAAAAGTGGAGGATACAAGAAAAGGAGCAGCAAGAAATTTGCAAAAATCCAAGAGCACTTTTGCTCCCCGTTATCCTCCTTCCTCTTCCCCTTTCTGGTTCCCCTACCTCTCTATCTTTCTATTCTTACCAATAATCTGTTTGTAGCATGAATTTACCCAGGAGGGTCCTATATTTCCATTGGTGGCTCCACAGTGGTGGCTGTCAGACCCGAAGGAGTGGGGAGCCAAGGGTGGACTTTAAGCATGGTGACAGATGGTGTTTTGGGCAGAAAGCTCTTGGACAAGGGACTATCCAAAGCACTATTTAAATTCTGCCTCTTCCCACTCTCTAGCCCAAATATGCACAAAATCTCTATGGCCTTGAGAAACAGAGAGACATGACTTGTGAAAACCACGAGGAATCAAGACATGCTACTCTGTATTTAAGGATAAGCCCCACAGTGGGCAGCACAAACAGCCTGGGAGCCACTGTGCCTGTGCCTCTCTGTCCTTCTCCCTTTGCTTGCCGTGTATCTGCATACCTTGGAATACACTGTGACCCCAGTTAAGTGTCCCTTCGCCAGGCAGCTGCCGCAATGTCCAAACCTGGGTCAAGGTCCCACGCCTCCTCCCATAGCCCTGGACCTGCTTCTGTCACAGCACTGATCACACCGAGATGGAAGACTCCAGGGGGCAAGGACCAAGGGCCATGTCCCAAGTGACTTTGTACCCAGAAAATAACAGCTGTTCAATAAGTGTGTATTGAGTTAATTAGTTCTCCATGGTCCTGGTAGGCTTTGTGCTGCGGCTGGCTGGGTAGTAACTTGGGGTGTTAGCTGTTAGGGATGAGTCTCCTTGACTTGGAGTTTAAGTAACTGAGTCTCAGACACCTAGAGTGAGATCACAGCCCCAGTTTACTGACAGACACCAGGTGTGGGCGCGCCTTTCTTCTCCTATCTCCCAGTTGAGGCTGCCCCTACTCTCATCCATTTATACTGACTAGTAATTACAACTGGATAAAAATAAAATTCTATTTCTTTGAGGTGTAGACACAGCAGATTCCATAAATACCTCCTGTCGCTGCAGCCTCCAAATTTTTGTTTCCATTGACCTTGTGACCTTGCTTCTCACTTTAGTTGGCTCTGCCCTCTCTGTTGTTTCCCGTTAATCCTTACTGAGAACTCAGTTTTCCTCTGATTGCTCCCAAAACCTTTCACACTAGTATTTGTGTGTGACATATTATATTGAAGGTTTGGGGAGAAGAATTCTAAACCACAGAAGCACAATCTAAAATTGGATACTGAATATCTTACTTTTAGATGTTCCTCAGGAGCCTGCTCCCAGAATTTCTCAGAGGTCTCTTCCTTAGTCTCCAACTTCCTGCCTTCTGCCTGGCTCTTTGTCCCCTCCCCCTTTGTAGATTTGAGAGATGTTTCTCCATTCCTCCAATCTTGGCCCTCCTCCTCCTCCTTTATTGTCCTGAGCCTCTACTGAACTCCGGACGTATCTCATCTGACCCAAAGACAAGACATGCTGTTGAATACAGCAGGACTGCAGAAGGGTGGCCACTCCTCTTCCCTACCATTTTGCCTGATTAATTCCTACTTGTTCTTCACATCTCAGCTCAAAAGTCACATCTTAAGTAAAGCCACACAGTCCTGGTAATGATCTAAGCACAGACACCTACATCCCAAACATGAACCCCTAACACCCAAGATACAGTCTCATGATCCCCCAACTTTGCCTTCAAAGCATATGTCAGTGTATACTACTATATTTGTGTGATTCTTTCATTAATAGGCATCTTTCCCTAGATTGTGAGTTCCCTACTGAATCCCCTTCACCTAGATAGGTACCTGGCATATGGTGGGTACAAAATTCTGTGTTATATGAATAAGTGAAAGAATAAATGAATGAAATGAGTGAGTGAAAGGGTGCCCCTAGCAGAGGAAACCAAAGATTAAAAACAAAAAGGTGGGAAAAATCATACATAACTAGGGACAAAAATAGTTTGAAATGTCGGGAGTGGAAGATACACGCGGACAGGACCACTGCTAGTCCTTATGCTTCATTGTGAAACTGAGCAAAAGATGCCTTTTTTCTTGGCAGATACAGATCCTCACTATAGGGTGACAGGTGGCAGCCAGAGCCCATGCTCACTTCAGCTCCCACATGCCCCTATTGGCCAGGTGTATTTGTGCAGGGTACCACCTGCACATGCATGAGTGGTAGGCCTGCATGTTGGGGAATGTGTGGTGCAGTGACTGGGAGGTAAGCAGGTGATAGCTCAGGAAGGAGGTTCCATGCTAAACTTGGGACTTCATCTCTTGTCTGGATCATTTCTACAGCCCCTTGATTCTTATCTCTCTTTCCAGTCTCTCTTCTTGCAATTCATCCTATGCACTATAGCAAGAATGATTTTTCTAAAATGCAAATATTGTTCTATCTATTTAAGACTCTCCACAGATGGTGTTTTCCAGCTTGGCGTGAGATCCTATGAAAATTGCTAGAAATATATCCCAGGGTTTTGTCCCTTCTATACTACAGCCAAAGAGAGGCTGTTATGTGCAGTGGTTAAGAAGACTGCAGGGGCTTGAAAGACTGACCCTCTGGAACCAAATCCTCATTCTGTCATTTTCTAATGACAAGATATTGGAAAAGTTGCTTAACTTCTCTATCTTTTCTCATCCACAAAATAGAGACAGTAATAGCAGCTACTTCACTGGGTTGATGAGAAGATTAAATTAGTTAATTCAAATAAAGTATTTAAAATAGTGCCTGGCATATAACTAAAGTACTTAATAAATGTTAGCTATTATTGAGACAGTCAGGTGGGACGGGCTCCCTGGCAAAACTCCAACCGGCCTATGTACTGAGAGGAGTGCACACTGGGATGGAGCCACAGACATTCGTGCCATTTGCAGCAGGGAGGAGCCTGGCCTCTCCTCTTCTTGGGTGGAACCTGGAATTCAATCTGTGAGGTGGGATTCCTACACTAGCAGGAACTCTGGCCTTGCAGAGAGTCCCTGTTACCTCTTTTTTCCTTTTTGCCCAATAAATCCTGTTATTCTCACCCTTCAAATTGTGAGCCTAATTTTTTATGGCCATGTGATAAGGACCTGGCTGTTAGCTGAACTAAGGAAAACATCCCACATTATTACTGCTATTAGTAGCAGGCAAGATGAACACATAAGGAGGCATGACATTACGTAGCAATGTTATTTTAGATCTAGCACAAAATGCTGTCAGAGAAAAGAGCAGGGAGGAATTAGTTCTACCAGGGAAATCAGGAAAGGGCAGAACATAAAATTGCATAATAGAGCTGGAGTTTGAAGGATGAATGAATGGGAGTTTTCTAGAAAAAGTCATACAAGGTAGTGAGGCACCATGTGCAAAAGGGTTAAGGTACAAAAGTGCACAATGAATTCTCATGAAATAGGGATACTATTTATTCATTTGTAAATGTCAACCCTGCATATTTAATTTCCCCTTATAAACCCTGTCTGTATTTAGCCTCTTGCCTCTAAGGCAGAGCTGTGAAGATTACTGACGAGGGACTGAAGAGAATGGGCATTGCACCACTGGGGCAGAGGCTATTGTTGTCCTTGCCCATATCCTCTAGGTCTCAGCAGTCCTGTTTGCTGTGACTTCCTGCTGAAAGTCCCTTCACCGCTCTGCTGAGGGCTTTCTCTGATTGTAGAGAAATGTTCAATCCCTGCATACAACAAGCTAGAAGTGCTGGGAGTTGACATACCTGGGAGCAGCCTTGAACCAGCGACGAAAAAGAGTTTGAGGATAAGCACTGTCAGTCCCTTGCCCTGAAGTGGGACAACTTGGAGCCTTGCTCTAAAATATCTTTCAGAGGTTCTCAGGGACAATGAGGCACAGCTGCCCACCATGTTAATATGTCCATTAACACACCCTGCATAGCTCCCTTCCCTTTCCTGTCTCATTTCCCCATTTCCTGGGTGGTGTTTCCTGGGATCTCCTCTGAAATAAACCGCTGGCACCTGGTCTCATGTGCTGCTTCTGGGAAACCAAACAAAGACAGTTTTTTTTTTACAGGAAATCAGGCTTTGAAGTTGGGCTTTGTGGAGTGGGAAAAGGGTAAAGTCTGGAGGATTTTGGCCATGAAGTCTTACCCACAGGGAGAGAAGCTCTCCTGTCTAGTATCGAGTCTTAGCCTTGCTGCTGGCCACAGGAAGTGGGTGCTGAAGGGAACGTTTTCAGGCAGAGGGAACAACCCATACAAGGAGATCTATGAGTTTATCTCCAGTTTTGAAGTTTCACAATCAAGATTTCTTTCATTTTGGCACTAAACGCTATCAATAATGTCATGGGCCGCACCTTGTTCCAGGCACTAGGGGTACCATGGTGTTCAAGCTTTGGCACCTTCTTAGTTCTCAGTTAGACTCAGTTCTCTGAGGACCAGGATGTTTCTCCTTTAACTCTTATGATGCAGTAAAACAGCCAATGTGGTGGAAAGAAAAGGACCCTAAGCCGAAAGTCAGGAGACCTAAGCTCCATTCCTAGGGTGTCGGGGAGAGTCCGAGGCAAACAGTGAATCGCTGCAGTGCAGGAAGCTCACAGGTCAGGGTCAGTCCTAGAAGGGTTCTCAGTGATGAGCTAATCAGACTCGCACATTTCACAGAAAGAGACACTGGAGAATTCTAGAAGGGATGGGACTTGCTTAAGGCCATGCAAGGATTCAGCAACAATTATCCAGGCCCTTGAAGATGAAAAGTGTTTCAGGGGTAGTGGGCAAGCCAAGAATGATATAGGAGGGGCTGGAGAAACAGGCATGTTGAGGCCTATATTACCACCAATCCCTGGGCAGGTCTACTGAAGGCACACACGTCACACGCACATTTACATTTTCATTAATGTGTCTGTCACACTCACCATTTGAAGGGGTCTCCAAGGTCCTCTCATTCAGCCCTACTTCCCATATCCCACGCCATTGTTCATGCGGCTCCCTTTGCCTGGAACACTTACCCTTGACCTTCTACCTATCTCCTATCTACCTTCTGCCTATCTCCTACTCACCTCAGGAAGCATTTCCTACTAACTTTTCATGCTGCCTCCTCCACTCACCCAAGTTGGTTTTGTGTCCTTCCTCTGAGCCTCCACAGGCCCCTGTGTTTCTACCATAGCAAGTTTCATGCAAGTGTTATAATTATTTTCATTTCTTCTTTGCCATAGACTGGTGCTCTTTGAAAGTAGGCGTGGTGTTCATCTAGGGGTTGCATTGTTTTAGGACATTTAGTAAGCTCTTCATAAATGTTCAATGAATGAGTGAATGAATGCATGTTCAATTTACTCCATTATATTTTGGCCCTGGATTCCTTAGTTCTTAGCCACAATCAAGAGAAAGAATAATAAACAATATCTGTACAATCTGTATAGACTTTAGAGTTACAAAGTCCTGCCACGGGTGAGGTCTCATTAAATTCCTACAACTCCTAGAGGTAGGTAGACAAGTATCTCCTTTTCAGAAAGGCCGGTCAACACCCAAATGTGAACTTCAGGACAGCCTCTAAAAATTAAAAAGCAAAGCAGCCTTTTTTGTCTCCAAGTTCCAACAACCCCCTTCACATTCAGAATGTCCCGTGTATTTGAGGAATCTCAGAGGGTAGCATTCACCATTTGTGCCTCAGTTGTTCCAGTCTAATGTGAACCTTCAGCCTCATTGACTCTAATGCTCCCGTGGCCCCTTTCCAAACCTGTCATCTTTGTCATGCTCTCCCATTCCAGCAGGGCTTGTTCTCAGGTTGATCTCTCCATCTCTACCTGCCCATATGTACATATGAGATGTCACCTGGCTCACAATATATGTATATATTTCAGCAGGGTTCTTAGCCCCCCTTTCAATTGCAAGGTGATGTCAGGCCTTCTACCAAGTCACTTAAAAGGAAACTGCCTGTCCATTGGGTCAGTTGTCAGCCGCCACAGTGAGAGCTGTAACCACCTCTCTGAAACCTTTCAGGGCCCCTACCCCAACTCTCCTCCAGTTGGTGCATGGGGCAGTGGTAAAAATACTAGATGAGTGGGTAAAAGATTTGTATCCTAGCTTAATTTTGTCATTACTTGCTTTATGACCCTCCCTAGCCATCCCTCAGTTGCTTCTTCCTTAAAAGAGGAGAGGCGAAAAGGCTTGAATTAGATTAGATGAAATCTAAGGACGCTTCTCATGTTGACGTTGTGTGCTTCTGATTCGATTCCACATTTGTCTCCTTGGGGCAGAAAGTGGATGGGTTGGTTGGTGGTAGTGGAGGGTGTACAGGGAAAGTCATATGCCAGCTTGAGAGGCAACAGCACAAATAGAAAAACATTGCAAAGTAGCTTTCAGAGAATTGAAATGGGTTTACCATGAGCAATAACTTTAAGAAGCAGCTTTGAACTGTGAAAGGACGGTGTTTTTAAAAAATAGCACTCTTAAAAATATCATGAAGAAAATGTTTTCTAAAGTGTTTTTGTTATTGAGTTTGGACCACAAAGCACTCAATTTAACATGAGAGACTCGTAACCATGTCCTTGGGTGTGAGAGTTCACATCAGTCACAGGGGACGGAAACTGCTAGAAGCCCAGGCAAAGCAGTGTCAGTTATCCATTAACCTAGAATGAGAGTCTCTCTAGATTTCTAGCCTTAAGTAAGATTACTGTAATTTCTTCTTTTCTCCAGGGTAAAAATTTGGGAGAAATTTAAAGGTTATATATAAACATAAATCCTATAGGCTTAAATTAAGGTAGTTACAGTTTACTTTCATATTTCAAAATCAAATTTCAGCTTCAGCCCAGACTCACAAAGTAGAAATGTCAGACTTTTTACCGTGGTCTTATATAAAATCTACAACTTTCACTTAGAGAGGAAAAAATAAAACCCAACCTTTACACCTTATCTCCTGAATAGACTACAAAAGCGGCATGGGTCTATCTCTCAGTATGCCTTGAATGTAAATTTTAGGATTACATGCATTCAGAATGAGAAGGAACCTCAGAGGCAGCTAGTGCAGGTCTCCTCCCTCTTCAGTCCGGGTCAGAATTTCTCTGAAGTCTCCCTGACAGGTAAGCTTAGCCAGCCCTCTATTAGAACTTGCGAATTGGCAGGGTGGTCCAGAGATGGAGCCATGATGACCTCCTGAAAGCATTCATTACTGGACCACACTGCCAGTTAGAAAGCACTTCCTTTTACTAGCTAAATTCTGCATCCCTGAAATTTCTAACCACTTGAACAAACAAACCAAACATGTATTCCAAAATTATATTTCCACTATTTATGATTTCTTCTTAAAGGAATGATTTACAAACTGGGAATTTCCTACAGAATAGTAAATTTATCTGGGATGAGAAGTACGTGAAGACTAATAAGACTGATAATTTTTAAAATCCTTGCAATTATTTTATAAAGCATACTCCCACATTAACCATCTCATTTAGTTCTCAACACCAGTCTAGGATGCTGAATTATTACAAATGAAGAAACAGACTCAGAGAGGTGAGGTGATATGGCTGAATTGGTCCTTAACCCCAGATTTCTGACCCCACATTCAACCCTACCCTCATTGTACTACTTACTTACGCAGCATTCTTCATGAATGTTACTAGTTTCCAGGCTCATGACATAAATACGGAAAACAGCTGCAATCTACATGGAGGTCAGTCGAATAAAAAAGGCAGGAAGTCAGCAAATTATTGCAGAACAATTAAGGACTGAAATTCTAGGTGGAAACAAAATACCTTGGAAAACCAGAGAAAGGAGCAACAAATTACCTGGTGGAAATGGGGAAACCTTTATGGGAAATAATGTTTAACTTAGATTTAGACATTTAGCTCTACTTGGAGTGTAGAGATTTCAGTGTAGAGAGACCAAATGATTATATGAGAGACAGAAGAAACTGCACAAAGCAAGACAAGTAGGTAAAAGGCTATGGCATCTTTAAGGTAGAGTGAGGTACCTTTTGTGGCTGAAGCACAGGGTGTGTGAGAGTGTAACACAGGTGACATTGGAGAAGAAGTAAAGTGAGTCTAGGGACACTGGGTGCCACGGTATAGTCAAGAATGGGACAGAGTCAGAGAGGGTAAGGGCAACTAATATATCCAAAGAGCATCTTATCTTTAAGAATAAATAATTCCTAGGCTTTAGATCTAAAGAGTAGGTACTGTAATGTATTGAGATGTGGAAAGCAGGTTTGGTCTTGAGAGAAGAAGAGAGCTCAGATCTGAGCACACTGACTTGGAGGTACCCGTGGGATATCCCATTGGCATTGCCAAATAGTTTTTGTATCTGTGAATCTGGAGCTTGATAAAGAGGTTAGGGCTGTACACCTTCCTTATAACTACTGCTTGGGACGAACACTAACTATTCATAGGCCTAGTATTAGATCTATGGTTTTGTGTTGGGAATGGTGGTGATGCCCAGTGGTGTAAGTCACTTTTGGAACAGAGAGCTACTTGAGACTTTATTTTGTGTCAGAAACTGGGAGAGCGAGAGGGTGGAGCCTTTCTTTGCCCAGCCGTGTTTCTGCAAACTGGTTTGGATCATATATGTTATAACAGAACTTGGGGAGGCAAAGACAGGGTGATGTGTCACCAGATTCCTCTTCAAGAAAAGGCCAGTTGCCTCTGCTGTTGGCAGTTCTGTGGGGAGGCAGCCCTCAATTGTCAGCATAATCAGGAATTTCTTTACCTGCAGATCCACCTTGCCAGAGGTCCCACCCTTCCAAGAGCAGTCCACATCCAGTGAATAATAAGTTTAAAAACATGGCCATTTCAGAATAACATGAGTTCATTCCAACAGGCCACGTTAGCTCCAGAGCTTCCTGTGGGTTTGACCGAGGTTGCTATCAGGCCTGCGTTGCAGCTAAAATTATCCCCTTTGCCCAATCCTTCCCTCCCACTGGTATAGATCCAAGGTCACTACATAAAAAAATCCTGCAATCCAAACTCCACTTTAAGAGTCCATGGTAGGGGTTAAATGGCTAAGCAAGCTCCTTTGATTTTGCCTATTTGTAGTACTTGCTATAATCCCATGCTCTGCAGACTAGATTGCTGCAGACAGACCCTAACTGAAGCACAGCCCTCTGCATTTTCCATATATACCGGTGAGCAGCTAATGGCTATTTTCTGTTTTACAAGATAGAGTGAAAACAGGCTTCAATGAATCCAGTTGGACAAGTAACAAAAAGACTATCACGTGTTCAGCAAATAACTCCATCCAACTGCCCGAAAGACTCCCATAGCCAAAGCCATTAAACTTTATGTGTTTCATTTTCTCCCTCCTGCAACCCTGAAGTCTTGGCTGACATTTGAAGCCTGGTAATAATCAATGTCCCCTATCCATGTTACTGAATTCTCAGCCCAATTCATGGCTGTCTCATTTTCTGAGTCAGATGTCCTAATCAACCAATCCATTCTAAATAGCCTTGCTTCTGGATACAAAGGGGGAAGAAAAAAATAAACGTCTTTAAGTTTCAGGGACATAAAATTGTGTTGGAAAATGTTCCTTATGGAAACATCAGATGGTCACAGAAGGAGTGTTTTACAAAAAAAAATAAATATATTTGGGACTTCTATGCAATGGCATGAATAAAATGAACCATCATTGGAGAAAAATATTCATTTAAAATGATTTAGGGGGATTTAATTTATTTGTTGTTTTGTTTTTCTTTCATATGTTTTTATCTTTCTGCATTTCCTGGACAACAAATTTTGAAGCCCAGTAGATGAAGCAAAATATATCTTGCATTCTACTCAAATTAATCTCAGGAACACAGAGATTGTTTTCCAAGGGTAGAGATACATAAACCTTTACAAATGAAAGGGATTTCAAGTGAATCAATTATTTAAAATGATAGTTGCCTGATTAGCAGTAGTGAATGTTTATTGAGCACTTACTATGTGCCAGTCACTCTGTTAAATATTTTATATGTACTGTCGCATTTAATCCTCCCAGCCCACCTGAGATAGCTAGGGCCTCTGTACAACGTGAATGATGCCTCCTACAGTTGCACAACATGGTAGCCCTCGGGTTAGGCATCATTTTCTCTTTCTCAGATAAAGAAATGGAGGCACAGAATGATTCAGCACCTTGCCACCAACTCACGCAGTTGGTGCATAATACTGACAGGTCTCTAACTAAGCTCATTTGGCCATGTCCATGGTTCTTACTACATTACAGAGTACCAGCTACTCTGTCATAAGGCATAACAATTAATTGTGGCAGGAGAGTGTCATCCTGATTACCATGCCTTCCTTGATCTTTATTCTAGCTGTTCCCTTGGCCTTCAGCATTCCTTTGCACATCTCTGCCTGCTGAAATCACATGGATCCTTTAAGGCTCACCTCAAGTATCTGTAAAATTTTCCCTGGTCCATTCCTTTCTCTAGCAGAATTAATCATATCCTCCCTTTGACCTAACAATATTCTGTGCTTGGATGTGTTGTGTTTTTCAAGATGGGATAGTAACAGCATTCAAAAATGTTTCATGGCCGGGCGCGGTGGCTCAAGCCTGTAATCCCAGCACTTTGGGAGGCCGAGGCGGGTGGATCACGAGGTCAGGAGATCGAGACTATCCTGGCTAACATAGTGAAACCCCGTCTCTACTAAAAATACAAAAAACTAGCCGGGCGTGGTGGCGGGCGCCTGTAGTCTCAGCTACTTGGGAGGCTGAGGCGGGAGAATGGCGTGAACCCAGGAGGCGGAGCTTGCAGTGAGCCGAGATCACGCCACTGCACTCCAGCCTGGGAGACACAGCGAGACTCCGTCTCAAAAAAAAAAAAAAAAAAAAAAAAAAAAAAAAAAAAAAAAAAAAAAAAAATGTTTCATGACTGCAATTCTAGTATTCATAACATTGAGTCAAGGAGATATATTTCTCTTATTCTTTGAAACAGGATGAAGCATTTTTCTCTCCCCACTACCCACTACTCCTCACTTTATTCCTTTTTAAAAAAATTTTCTCAGCCTCTAAAGGTGATGATTAAATTTGTTTATACCTATTACAGTATTTTCCATGCTGAAATGTAACTCACCTATCTGTGTCTTTCTTTTTAGCTCTAAGTTCCTCAAAAGCAGGGATAGATTAATCTGTATCCCCTATCCTTGGCACCTACCACTGTCCCTAGTACATAAGTGCTCAATAAATGTTCTTTGCATGAACAAACATCGTCATGCAGGACATATGGGGGTATTTCTGTGACCTACTAATCTCGTCTGCTGGGTGTGGATTTTTATGTCTTAGTTCAGGGAGAGAAAAAATGCTTATCAACTGTGCTAACCTATAGGATACAATTCAGTGTGTATTTATTGAAGTTAAGTCAAGTGTTACTGAAAGAATACTAAGCCATTTTAAAATGGCTATACAGAATTTACAAAACTTTCTATTTTAGCTCTTTCTTTCTTTCTTTTTTTTTTTTTTTTTTTTTTTTTTTTTTTTTTTTTTTTTTTTTTTTTTCTGAGGCAGAGTCTTGCTCTGTCGCCCAGGCTGGAGTGCAGTGGCATGATCTCGGCTCGCTGCAAGCTCCGCCTCCTGGGTTCATGCCATTCTCCTGCCTCAGCCTCCAGAGAAGCTGGGACCACAGGCACCCGCCACCACGCCTGGCTAATTTTTTGTATTTTTGAGAGAGACGGGGTTTCAGCGTGTTAGCTGGGATGTTCTTGATCTCCTGACCTCGTGATCCGCCCGCCTCGGCCTCCCAAAGTGCTGGGATTACAGGCGTGAGCCACCGTGCCCGGCCCCTATTTTAGCTCTTTCATTTGTGTTGTGAAAAGAAAAGTTTCCTTTCAGAAAGAAAACACCATGAACTTAAATACAATGTACCGTAAGGTCTGTATTGGTACAATGATAAATTTTGCATCATAAATTGTACAATACTATAGTTAAAGATGTGATTTCTAAACGAGTAGGGACTCATGTGCTCTCAGGGAAGTGTGCCAGGCTGATTCCCAGGTTACTCTATTCTCCATTGTTCCCAGGAGCCTCCGGCTATAGGCAGAGGCCAGGCTTTGGGGTCAGGGAAACCTGAGTTCAGGTCCTAGCTGCAACAATGAGAGCCTCATGTCCCTGGGAACATATGAGGTCTATCAGCTTTCTCAGGTGAACGATGAGAGTGTTTCACGCATCTGTGTGAAGAGACCACCAAACAGGCGTTGTGTGAGCAACATGGTTATTGATTTCACTTGGGTGGGGGCAGGCTGAGTCCGAAAAAGGAGTCAGCAAACGGGGGTGGCTTATCATTAGTTCTTACAGGTTTTGGGATAGGCGGTAGAGGTAGGAGCAACATTTTGCAGGCAGGGGGTGGATCTCACAAAGTACATTGTCAAGGGTGGGGAGAATTACAAAGAACATTCTTAAGGGTGGGGGAGATTACAAAGTACATTGATCAGTTAGGGTGGGGCAGAAACAAATCACAATGGTGGAATGTCATCAGTTAAGGCTATTTTCACTTCTTTTGTGGATCTTCAGTTGCTTCAGGCCATCTGGTCACAAGGGATATGATGGCTTAGCTTGGGCTCAGAGGCCTGACAGGGAGTAAGCACTACACTGTGATCATTCAGCAACAGGACACACTGCAGCACCTGGCACGGTGCCTGGTGCCTGATCAGCAGGCAATAAATGACTGCTGTTATCACCATGGCGTTCTGCAGAAGTGTGAGCACCTTTAGACTCTGCTGTGATTCAAGTCCCAGATGGTCACTTCCTAGGCTGTGGCCAGGTCAGAAACCCTCGCTGGGCCTCAGTTTCCTCATCTGTAAAGGGGGGTGAACGGTCCCTGCCTTCTAGTGCTGGAATGAGGAAGAATTGGGCTAACAGATGATCGCTGGGTCCTGGAAGTGGCCAGTCAAGAAAAGCACCAACTCCTCTGTGACTTTGGACAAATTACTTCCAATGTTGGGCCTCCATTTTCACATCTGTAAAATGGATCTGTTTTGCTCATATGGCCTCCAACAGGATGAGAGCTGACAAGCAAAATACAAGCAAAAGCTTAACAAGCACAAGTCATCACACACATTTATCACTCCCTGGTGGCTGATTATTTTCCCATAGGGGAAAGTCAGAGAACTGTTGGCTTTTTGCATTTGAATAGCTGCTTCAAGTTCATCCTTCCCTACCCACTGCCCTGCCCTCACCCTGTGTCTCCAGAGAACATTCCAACAGGCTGCTAACTGACCACCTACTGGTGTAAGACAGGGAGGTCCTGGATGGGGCTCAGTGGCGTGATCTGACTTCAACCCAGGGAAGCTCCAAAACAGAACCCGTAACTCTGCTCAGGGCTCAAAGTCTCACAGTCAAATTGCAGCCCTCTCTGTCCTCCTGCCTCCAGTATGGGAGCCCTGTTGGGAGCAGGGAAGGGATCAGCTCAGAGAAAGGGTGAGCACTACACATCTAAGGAGGCGATACTAAATCATCCTCCGAAAGCGCACTTTGGGGAAGGAAGGATAAGGGGACAAGAGTGCACAATCAATGGCTTCACACACATGACATCCGTTACCGCCTTTGCTTTTCGCACTGGATCTGGGAGATGAATGGTGAGGCTCACAGAGAAAGTGACCCTCCCAAGATGCATAGCTTAGAAACTGTGGAACCAGCCTCAGGCAGCTCTCTTCTGCCTCAGTTTTCTCCCTCTGTGTCCCCAACAGTGCCTGCACCAAGGGGCAGAAAATCTGCAGGGAGGGGGCCGGGCAGAGGTTCAGAGAGGCTTGAGAAATCCTCATCTCATCTATTTCCTTTCCAGTCGTCCATCCGTGCAAACCGAGGGACCATTGGTGGCTACTTCCTGGCCGGGAGGTCCATGAGCTGGTGGCCAGTGAGTTGACTCTTCTTAACCACCCCCTAGTGCAGAGGCTCCCAACTCTCCTCCTCCCCACTGTCCAAGCCCTTGTCCCATCTTCTCACACCTGGACTAAGGCAAAGACCTCCCCGTTGTGTTTCCTGACTCTGGGTCCCTTCTCTCCTGCCCAAACCCACCCTGCAACCTGAGTGGCCTTGCTAGCACACACCTTGGACAAACATCCCCTGGCCCCTCCTAGGTGTGGCCCTCCATCTGACACTTGACTTGCAGTGATGAATCTGGAATGTCCCCGTCCTACAGAAGCTCAGAGCTGAGGGGGGCAGATAGATTCATAAACATCATGCGCACTGCTGAGCCAGAGGGAAGCAGGGGGCGCTCACCAGAGCTCAAAAGCCCCTGGCCACCAAACAGTGGAGTCAGCTAGGGTTA
This sequence comes from Macaca thibetana thibetana, assembly GCF_024542745.1. Classification (NCBI taxonomy): domain Eukaryota; kingdom Metazoa; phylum Chordata; class Mammalia; order Primates; family Cercopithecidae; genus Macaca; species Macaca thibetana. The sequence continues at coordinate 47,510,270 of NC_065578.1, forward strand.
GGAAAGATTTTGGGGGGAGGGTGACACACAAGCTTAATACTGAAGAGCAGTTAAGTTAGGGGAATCGCAGAGGTAAAATCCCCAACAACCTCAGGGAATCAATCCCCAAACCTTTGTGAGCCACAATTTCTCCCATCAAGCCACCCCACATTTCTACTGGTTCTCAAAATTAACTTCCTCCTCCTGGAATGGGATGGAGGGAGGAAAGCCCTGCCTCAAAAATGACCAGCAGAGTCATCAGCCCCAGTGGTAGCTGAAGCAGTGTACACCCCCAGGTATGCAAAACTCACACACGGTGTGTGTGCATGCACACTCCCACACTCTCAAACACAGCACTTGCACACTCACACTCACGCTTCCACACTCTCACACATAACACTCCCACACTCACACTCACACACTCCCACACTCACACTCAGACTTCCACACTCACAATCACACTCCCACACTCACAATCACACTCACACTCACACACAACACTCCCACACTCCCACTCCCACACTCACAATCCCACACTCATACTCCCACATTCACATTCCCACACTCAGACACAACACTCCCACACTACACTCACACTCACACAACACTCCCACACTCACACTCCCACACTCTCACACATAACACACTCACTCACACACATTCACACACACACACTCCCACACTCACACTCTCACACTCACTCTCACACACACACAACACTCACACTCACACTCCCACACTCACACACTCCCATATCACACTCCCACACTCAAAACTCACACTCTCCCACACTCACTCTCACACTCACACACAGCACTCACACTCACACTCCCATACTCACTCTCACACTCTCACACTCTCACACTCACACTCCCACACTCACACCCTCCCACACACACAATCCCACACTCACACTCCCACACTCACCCTCCCACACACTCAGACTCCCACCGTCACAACACTCACACTCACACTCCCACTCACTCTCACACTCACACACACACACTCCCACACTCACACTCTCACACTCACCCTCCCACACATTCACAATCCCACACTCACACTCCCACACTTACCCTCCCACACACTCATACTCCCACACTCTCACACACTCACCCTCCCACACTCACACACACACACACACACACACACACACATCACACACACTCCCACACCCACACTCACACTCCCACACTCACTCTCACCCTCCCACACTCACTCTCACACTCTCCCACACTCACTCTCCTTCCCACACTCACACACTCACACAGCACTCTCACACTCACACACTCCCACACTCACCCTCCCACACACTCATACTCCTACACTCTGAAACACTCACCCTCCCACACTCACACTCACACTCTCACACACACACACACACACAACACTCACATACTCCCACACCCACACACTCCCACACTCACACACTCTCACCCTCCCACACTCACTCTCACACTCACACTCCCACACTCACACTCTCCTTCCCACACTCACATTCACACAGCACTCTCACACTCACACTCACACACTCCCACACTCACCCTCCCGCAGTCACTCACACTCACACTCCACACTCACACTCCCACACTCAAACTCACACTCCACACTCACACTCACACTCCCACACACACAACACTCCCATACTCACACTCCCACACTCTCACACATAACACTCCCACACAAACACTCCCACACTCACACACTCCCACACTTTCACACACAACAATCCCACACACTCTCACAATCACTCACACTCCCAAACTCACACTCACACTCACACTCCCACACTCACACTCACACACTCACACTCACACTAACTCCCACGCTCACACACACACTCACACACAACTCTCACACACACACAACTCTCACACACACACACACACCACTCACACTCCCACACTCACACTCTCACACTCACCCTCCCACACACACACACAACACACTCCCACACTCACACACTCCCACACTCACACTCACCCTCACACTCACAAACACTTCCACACTCACTCCCACACTCACACAATCCCACACTGACACTCCCACACTCTCACACACAACACTCCCACACTCACACTCACTTTTAACACTCCCACCCACACTCACAGACTCACACACAACACTCCCACGCTCACACACACAACACTCTGACATGCACACTCACCCTCACACACAGTGGAGTCTCACACTCACACTAACACTCACATATAACACTCCCAAACTTACACTCACACTCGTACTCACACACAACACTCACACTCCCACACTCACACACACAACACTCCCACACTCACACTCATACTCCCACACTCACACTCATACTCCCACACTCACACACACTCCCACACTCACACACTCACACTCCCACACTCACACTCACACTCTCACACACACACACACAACACTCACAGTCACACTCCCAGGCTCACACTCACACACACTCAAACACACACACTCACACACAACACTCATACACACACACAACACTCACATTCACACTCCCACACTCTCACACACACACTCTCACACTCCCACACTCACACTCATACTCCTACACTCTCACACATAACACTCCCACACACTCACACACAACACTCCCACACACACTCCCACACTCTCACACGCAACACTCCCACACTCACTCCCACATTCCCACCTTCTCACACACAAAACTCTCACACTCACACTCACAAAAAACACTCCCACACTCACACTCCCACACTCACACTCACAGTCCCACACTCACACACTCCCACACTCTCACACACAACACTCCCATACTCACACTCACACTCCCACATTCTCACACATAACACACCCACTCACACACTCCCACACACACACCACTCCCACACACTCACACTCCCACACTCACACACTCCCACACTCTCACACACAACACTCCCACACTCACACACTCCCACACTCACACTCACACTCCCACACTCTCACACACAACACTCCCATACTCACACTCACACTCCCACATTCTCACACATAATACACCCACACTCTCACACTCCCACACACACACTCCCACACTCACACTCACACTCGCACTCTCACAACACTCCCACACTCACATTCACATTCGCACACACACTCCCACACTCTCACACACAACACTCCCACACTCACACTGACACTCCCACATTCTCACAACACTCCCACACTCAAATTCACACTCCCACATTCTCACACACAACACTCCCACACTCACACCCACACTCCCACACTCTCACACATATTCCCACACTCACACTCCCACACTCACACAGAAGACTCCCACACTCACACTCCCACATCACACACTCCCACAGTCTCACACACACTCTCACACTCATACACACAACACTCCCACACTCACACTCACACTCCCACACACACAACACTCCCACATTCACACTTACACTCACACACAACCCTTCCACATTCACACTCCCACACTCTCACACATAACACTCCCACACTCACAAACCCACAATCTCACACACACTCCCACATGCACTCTCACAGTCCCACACTCTCAAACACATTTCCACACTCATGCTCGTGCACTCTCACAATACTCCCACACTCACACTCACACACAACACTCCCACATTCACACTCACACTCCCACACTCACACACTCCCATACTTTCACAAACAACACTCCCACACTCACACACTCCCATACTGTAGGGTCTATATTGGTACAATGATAAATTTTGCATCATAAATTGTACAATACTATAGTTAAAGATGTGCATTCTAATCTATCTGGGGTGGACGTTATATGATATAGTAAATCATCATATAAAGAAATCTAAATGTAGTCTAAATGCTTTTATGTTTCTCTTATATTAAAATGTATATACAATTAGAACATTAAATCAATGTAATTTTATCCTCACATGTTAAATTGGATTTGGGGAGATAGATTGTTAGCATTTACACTAACATACTCTTTAAATGCACCAAGTTCATTCATCTAAACAGAGCAGGAAGCAAGCACAAAATTCTTATAATAGTCAAAGTTGATAATATAACACAAATACTTAAAAGGCCCCAACACAGAACATTTTCATTCTTGTTTTATGCAATCACAGCAAATTGGTAACCTGGTCCCCGAGCCTACTCTACATCATAAGCAGCAAATGTGAAAATATAAATTCTAAAAACAAAACAAAATTGAGACATATTAGCATGGAGGCCAGTCACTGCAGACATAAATGGCTCTACTCTACCTCAACAGTCCTGCGTTTTATGCTGGCTGACACAATAAGTGATCTTCATATTGGGAAGCCAGAATCATCAAATGTATTCACATATCAAAACATCACATTGTACACCTTTCATATACAAGTTTTGTTTGTCAATTATACCTCAATAATCCTGGAAAAAATATATTCAGTATGTTTGAGGAGGTTAAAAAAGATGTGATAAATTAGGAAGTGTTCTAGTCAATAAAGAATAAATTAAATAAAACTCGGGACTATTTGAAAAATTCCGATGTTCAGAACTTAGAGTTCACATAGTGGAGGTCTTATTGCTTTAGGACATTCTATTATGAAGAATGTAAAACCTATAATGGCTAATAATTTTCTTTACTCAAAGGCAAACTTTCTAATGCCAATATTATTGTCTTTTCCAATGTAGATTCTATGTAAACATCACTACTTTTTAAGTTAGTTCGTCTCTTGACTTTACCTAACTTGAGGTGTAATACAACTTATCTTAAAACCACTCACGTGAGTCAGACAATCCTGCAGAGACTTTCAGATGAGGACATATGGTGCATTCCTGAAAATAAAAGGGATGATATGATTATTATTTTTCCTCTCCAGGTTTCCCCAATCTTCACATTTGGTTTAATAATCAATACAAAGAATTGCAATTTCTATAATATGTGTTGTTACCAAATAATATCCATAGCACCTTAACTGTAATTATTCACATCTGGCAAGACTTCTGGTGTCACCAGACACATTTTCTCTTCATACCTGACAAACATTAAGAACACAAGAAAGGATACATCCTTTAGAATCATGAAAACCCTAACTTACCAGGGTACTATTCACTGTTTCCAGTGTGTTATTTTACCTTCTGACAAGTTTTATAAAGGAGAAGGGAATAAAACTAACTTACATTACATACAAGATGTTGCCTACATAGATGCCAGAAAGGGAAGCAAATGAACAGCTAGAACATATGGCAGTGAGCTGACAGCATAAAGAAACTAGTTCTGCATGAGCAACAAGAAACATCTTGAAATGTTCAAGACATATGTGTTTTTAGGAAGAAGACTGAAGTGTTTCATAATAAAAACAGGACAAAGTGAACTATGAGTGCTGAATAAAGTTTTAATTAAAAAAGGGTTTTTAGCCTTCAATGTGAATATACAATATGCTTCACAGATGGATTTTATATTTAAGCCTTATCCAAACCAAAAAAGTAAGTGAGACAAATAAAGCTTCTGAAAATGGCACCGAGGCTAAAATGTGTGTACACAATCAAGAGTTCTGGTACAAACAAACAAGGAAGGAAGAACAATCCTTCTGCCATCCGTTCTCCACTTGCACATTGCGTAAGTAGATCATACAACCTACCTTTGGTGCAAACACATCTCTCTCCAGTTTAAATATATAATAGACACACATAATTGGGAACAATCTAAATGTCCAATAGAGGAATGGTTAAATTACTTTATATCAATGCAATATTAGCCGTTAAGAAATACACTTATGCCTCATTTTAGAAAAATGAAGAAATGTACATGTATTAATGTCAAAATAGTAGGATACAAAATTTGTAAAAACAAACCAACTTTAAAAATGCAAGAATATTGCAATAAAATATACAAAAATATTAGCAAGTTACCTCCAACTTTTTACTTTCATATAACGACTTCTCTGACTCTTCCATTAATAGTTTTTATGCAGCACTGCTTTTTAAAATCAGAAAATAATGGACATTTGAAAAGTCTAATTAAAGTTGAAATATTTACCTAGAAAATCTGATATGAAACAAAAATTGTTCTAAGTTTATCAGAAAATATTTTCTTATTAATATTTGATGTCTAAATAATGGTGACCATTATCTATACAGCTTCATTTTTGTTTCAAGACAAGAAAGAATTATTCCTGAAGTTCACTGGCTATAGGCAAACAAAGAATGACAGATAATCTCTACACTAATAACCCAGGCACCTAGCATATGAAGATCTGACAATAATGTATAAGAAGCATACAGGGCCAATGGATATACTTTTCTATGTTTTCCTTGATAAAAAGTTTAAAGCAAACACAAAATGATATCTAAAGCTCTTTACAACACATCTAAAAAGCATGGATTTAAGCTGGAAAATTTCTTGGCAGTGAGTTTGGTATTTGAAAGTATCTTAATGCCAGGAAATATTTTTATATTGCAAAATATTTATTTTTAAAAGTTCAACTGAAATTGGAGTTTTTTATGAGATCTTTAAGATGGATCAAAAGTATATTCAGAAATAGCTTTCTTTACAAGGTTTTTTGAAGGTTTCATTTCATTTAGAAGCCATATTTATTTATTGTCAATACCTACTGATGTGCACCCCTACACGAAACTCTAGCTCTAGAAAAGAAAAAACTGCTCCCAAACACACTTCATTAACCCTTATTTCCATACCTTTATGCCACTGCTCAATTTTTCTCACTTACAGCAATTTTTTCCTTTCCTACCTATTGCAATTCAACCTGTCCTTCAGACTGAAGTCATGTCCCTACTCTACTCATAAAGCCTTTTCAGATAAATAACTTTAGTTCTCTCCATCCTTTGAACTCATACTACTCATTGACTCCTCGGCAAATATGAATTCCTTTGTAATATCTCTTACTATGATCTTTTCAAGTATTTATTTCATCTGCTAAACTACATTGAAAGTTCTGTGAGAATATTTACAAAGTCAGCTTTTTTTTTTTTGAGACAAGGTCTCACTCTGTTGCCCAGGCTGGAGTGCAGTGGTGGAATCATGGCTCACTCCATCCTTGCACTCCTGTGCTCAGGTGATTCCTCCCACATCAGCCTCCCAAGTAGCTAGGGCTACAGGCACATACTACCATGCCCAACTAATTTTTGTATTTTTATTTTTAGAAGCTAAGTCTTGCTATGTTGCCCAGGCTAGTATTTTTTCTTTATATCACCAAGTGTGTAGTTCACAAGTGCTCAATAAATATGCTGAAAGATGAGAAATGGCTGGAGAAACACGGACTACAGAACTCTTACCCTTGGCTTCAATGTAACCTTTGGGATGTTAGATATATCTGCTTAATCATATTATGAAAATGAAAAGCCATTATTTGAGTACCCAAAGATTTTCGAGGGAAGAAGACAAAATTTAAATTCTATTATAAGACACACAAAAGATCTTGATGTGATTTCAACACACATTTCCACCTTATCTTGGATCCCAATTTCACCATATATCCTTACACTCTAATCATATTAAACTTCTTTTTTTTTTTTTTTTTTTTTTTTTTTTTTTTTTTACCATACTTTAAGTTCTGGGATACATGTGCAGAACATGCAGGTTTGTTACATAGGTATACACGTACCATGGTGGTTTGCTGCACCCATCAACCCATCGTCTACATTAGGTATTTCTCCTAACACTATCCCTCCCCTAGCACCCCCACCCCCTGACAGGCCCCACTGTGTGATGTTCCCCTCCCTTTGTCCATGTTTTCTCATTGTTCAACTCCCACTTATGAGTGAGAACATGCAGTGTTTGGTTTTCTGTTCCTGTGTTAGTTTGCTGAGGATGATGGTTTCCAGTTTCATCTATGTCCCTGCAAAGGACAGGAACTCATCCTTTTTTATGGTTGCATAGTATCCCATGGTGTGTTTGTACCACATTTTCTTTATCCAGTCTATCAATGGGAATTTGGATTGGTTCCAAGTCTTTGCTCTTGTGAACAGTGCTGCAATAAACATACATGTGCATGTGTCTTTATAGTAGAATAATTTATAATCCTTTGGGTATGTATCCAGTAATGGGATTGCTGGGTCAAATGGTATTTCTAGTTCTAGATCCTTGAGGAATCGCCACACTGTCTTCCACAATGGTTGAACTAAAGTTCCCTGAATGTGCTGTGCTTCTTAATGCCTCCATGCAAGCTCTAATGGCCTACCTCTCCTCTTCTGACAAAATCATCCTTTAAGATCAAGATGAAAGGCTGAATCCTTCATCATATCTTTCTTCATTTGTTAAGGAAGTGGTTGCTTCCTCTTTCATGCTCCTTAAGTACCCACCTAAATATTTCCTTCATATATTTACTTATATTGTACATATCCATAATACAACATTTTATAACACACTGTAATGAATTTGTGAGAGATCAGAATACATCTTATTTATTTGATCTTTATTTATTTTATATTTTCCTAGTGCTACTGATAATATCTGTATTATCAGCTTCATTGTAAGCAAATATCAATAATTGCTTAATGAATGCTCTTGCTACTGCTTATATTAAAGGAGAAAAAGAAAACCCTGGGATTTAAAGGTTAGTCATGGATAAATGAAAAGGTATATAATTCACGTGGAATCAAGAGCCAAGCATTATGTTCCTTGGAGCTCAAGGTATTTTTTGCCTGTTTTTATAAAACATAAAAATAAAATCAATCCAGATGGTGAAGAGGCTAACACAATGAAAATATTTTAAAAGAGGGAAAAATTAAAATCAGAAAAAAAAGTCGCACATGCTCCTTCCCACAGAGGAAGCTGTGAATAGGTGCTAGATCCATGGTTCTCAAACCTGGGTAAGCATTATAATCACCTAGAGAGACTAAAAACTTACAGATGTTAAATTTACTGCTTCAGAATCTCCAGAGGTTGGGGTTTTTAACAGGCTTCCTGAGTGATTCTAATCAGTTAGGATTTGGAACCACTGACCTTGAACATAAATAATCAAAAGCCTCACCGGCTTTAGACCTGGATGTTACATAGTCATGCATATCTCCCTAAATAGATTAATATTAGATATATCTCAGATATTCTAGTTCTGAATCCTATCCCTAGGAAAAGTTCTTTACAAATTAGGACAATTTCCAATTATGTGTGGTGAATAATTACATTTAAATTACATTACTGTATTTTAAAAATCCCATGCACTCTTCATTACTAAACATTTCTAGTAGAGCGGCTAACAAATTACAAGTTGAATAATTTCCTTTCCTCTTCAATGTAGCAGAGGCGGGTTAATAAGTAGGTGAACTAACCAACAGGGATGGAGTAAGAGCAGAGAAAACAAATGTTTGGAGCTATTCACAAACATTTAAAAAATTTTTAAATAATGGAAAACTAGCTTCCTCCAATATAGCAATGGATCAATCACTGAAAATCAAATATCACCTCTTAAAATCCAACATTAAACTCAATATCTAAGGAAAATCAAACAATAGTAGGGAAAAGTTCTACAGACTATTTATGAAAAAATACTAACATTTGAATGTAAGTCCTAGTTCAGACACTAACACTCCCACTGTGTGACCCACAGGAGACACTTAACCCAAACTTGAGTTTTCTTGTCTGTAAAAAATGTAAATTATAATCCCTGTTCTACCTAAGTCACAAATGTGTTATGAAAGGATACAGTGAAATAAGTAAAATGCTTGAAAAGGATAATGGATTCTATAAAATGCAAGCTATTATTGATTATAAAAGCTTATTAGAAATATTTTTTCCAAGATTTTAAATGTTTGGTAGACAAAAATTCACTAAAGTCAAATGTTCTTTTTTTCCATTTCCCCAAAACTTGAAAATACTTCCTAATTCAAAAACTAGCATCTTTTCTCTCATTTGGCAAAAACAATTCCCCTCCAGGTTTCCAGTGGAAGTGAAATTATTTTGACTGTTTTTGTTTAAGATTCTCAACAGAAACCTCTCCAAATTATGCTGCTTCTATGCCAAAACACATTCTTTATGCAGCACAGTTGTAGGAATGTATTATATGTGAGCCACTACTGGGCCACAAAGGGAAATTGGGATAGCATATTTTTTTCTATCCGTTAGGAATAGTCAAAATATTTTCAACATGTCCTTGTTAAGTGATAGATTCCTTTTTAATATAACATTTTCTTTAACCACAGAATATTAGAAACAGAAAAAATGAGCTATGCTAAGTAATTATTTCTGAAAATAAATATTTTAGATGAGTCCAATAGATAGTGAGCTAAATAATAATAATAATAAATATTATTTATAGAGCCCTTACTGAAATGAGAAAAGTTCCTTATCCCCATCTCAGGGCGTGTGATGGGAGTGTGGTTCACTTCTTCGCTTCCCCTGTTCATATCTCTAGGGGGAGTATGCAGACCGGCAGGTCGTGAGGGGAGCACCGACCCCATGGCAGCATCTAGGGTTGAGTGTTTACAGCTCCTGAAGCCCCAGTGGGCATGCCTTACAGTGCACTCTTTCAGTTTCGCCATCTGCAGGTGGCTTGCATTAGTCAGCTCAATTAGACTCTCTGCCTTATCGCAAGGACAGAGGGCTTTCTGTATCCCGGGCTCTTGTCTTAGTGTACTGGAAAAATTGAATCATACGTGGGCTTGGAGAATGAGTGCAAGGTTTTATTGAAGGGTGGAGGTAGCTCTCAGCAGATGGATGGTGAGCTAGAAGAGGGATGGAGTGGGAAGGTGATCTCCTGAAGTCAGCCACCCAGCAGCTGGACTCTCCTCCAACCACAGCTGGCCGAATTCTGCATTGTCCCACCTGGCCTACAGGCGTCTGCTCCTCCCAATCAGTGTGTACTTCCGCTACTCTTCTCCTCTTGATATCCAGCCGCCTGTGTGTGTTCTTCTGCCAGTGTGTGCCTCTCCACGTCCAGGGCTTGAGTCTGTGACTGCTAGTGTCTCGGGGTCTTTATAGGCACAGAATGGGGGACGTGTGGGGCCAGGGGAGTCTTGGAAAATGCAACATTTAGGTGCAAAAACAGGAGTGCCTGTCCTCACCTAGGTAAGTGGGCACAGGCCCAAGGATGGAGCCCTTGTCAGGGACCCCACCTTTCTCTACCTAGCACTTCTCTGCCCTCATCCCATATCATTACCATGTGCTAGGCATTCTTTTAAGCACTTGAGATGGGTCTACTTAAAAATAAAAATGTGTATGTGTGTGTGTGTGTGTATCTGTGTGTGCATACGTAATCATATGTTATAATCTTCTGAAAAAGGTGAAATCCCATTGACCCTTCCTAAGAGCTGTGGAAATGTTCATCTGGCTGAGCTCCTTTAGGGTCACTTCTGCTGAACTAGGGTGATTAACTTCTACCTCTAACATTCTCCAAATTGGAACAACATGGTTAATTTTGTAAAACATAGGTGTGCTAAATTTAAAAAAAATCCAGAAAAAACTTCCTAGGATTGAAACTGGTTTTAGAAGACATACTCTCAAACTAAATTTATTTTTGTTTTAAAAAATAATACCTTAACTGTGTAACATTTAAACAGATAATATTCTCTAACTGAACTCATGTGTTTAGCTTCACATGTAAAATCTACATAGAACTTCCTTACCAACATGCACAAGGTATAAAAGTTTAATAGAATGTTTTTAAAAACTGAAATAATGACACTAAGGCATCTGCCTATGCCTGGATGGATTTGTGCACAAAACAATGAAACTAATGACAGGGAAAAAGGTACAAAATTATCTTTATGCATCTACTATTTGTCAGGTAAAGTCTAGTCACTTTGCATCTTTTACCTCATACAGTCTTCATAGTAACCATCCTAGGTGGGTATTATTCCCATTCCATGGATAGTAAAATTAAAGTTTGAGATCTCTAGGTATCCCCACATTACAGATTCTAAACCCAGATATATAGTGCTGTTTTTATTATCTCACACAGCCTACATAAATTAAGTAACTAGTAAATTTAAGAGCCATATCAAAATACATTAGCTCTTTAAACAATTACAACAATCCTATGAAAATATCTTCCATTTTACCAGTGAGAAAGCATGTTTTCATAAGAGTTAAAGAATACAGAGGTGAAAAATTTAGAGAATGAAATCCAGGGTCTGTTCAACTGTAGAACCAACAGTACCACCATTATGCCAAATGGAATATTTTTCAAACTACAAATACTCTTTTCCAGATCATTCGTAAAAGCAAGGTATTATGATAAGGTCTAATATATGACAAAGAATGTCCATATATATTTTCCCATTTAATCATAACACTTATCTGAAGAATGGAGGACAATGTTTATTATCCTATTTCTTTTCTTTTTATCTATTTTTATTTTTTTATTATACTTTATGTTCTAGGGTACATGTGCACAACGTGTGCAGGTTTGTTGCATATGTATACATGTGCCATGTTGATGTGCTGTACCCATTAACTCGCCATTTACATTAGGTGTATCTACTAATGCTACCACCACCCCCCCCCGAACCCCCACAACAGGCCCCGGTGTGTGATATTCCCCTTCCTGTGTCCAAGTGATCTCATTGTTCAATTCCCACTTATGAGTGAGAACATGCAGTGTTTGGTTTTCTGTTCTTGCACTAGTTTGCTGAGAATGATGGTTTCCAGCTGCATCCATGTTCCTACAAAGGACACGAACTCATCCTTTTTTATGGCTGCATAGTATTCCATGGTGTATATGTGCCACATTTTCTTAATCCAGTCTGTCATTGATGGACATGTTGGTTGGTTCCAAGTCTTTGCTATTGTGAGTAGTGCCGCAATAAACATATGTGTGCATGTGTCTTTATAGCAGCATGATTTATAATCCTTTGGGTATATACCCAGTAATGGGATGGCTGGGTCAAATGGTATTTCTAGTTCTAGATCCTTGAGGAATCTCCACACTGTCTTACACAATGGTTGAACTAATTTACAGTCCCACCAACAGTGTAAAAGTGTTCCCATTTCTCTACATCCTCTCCAGCGTCTGTCGTTTCCTCACTTTTTAATGATCACCATTCTAACTGGCATGAGATGGTATCTCATTGTGGTTTTGATTTGCATTTCTCTAATCATCTGTGTGATCATGAGCTTTTTTTCGTATGTTTGTTGGCCACATAAATGTCTTCTGAGAAGTATCTGTTCATATCCTTCACCCGCTTGTTGATGGGTTTTTTTGGTGGTTGTTGTAATTTTGTTTAAGTTCCTTGTAGATTCTGGATATTAGCCCTTTGTCAGATGGATAGATTGCAAAAGTTTTCTCCCGTTCTGTAGGTTGCCTGTTCATTCTGACGATAGTTTCTTTTACTGTGCAGAAGTTCTTTAGTTTAATTAGATCCCATTGTATATTTTGACTTTTGTTGCCATTGCTTTTTAGGTTTTAGACATGAAGTCCTTGCCCATGCCTATGTCCTGAATGGTATTGCCTAGGTTTTCTTCTAGGGTTTTTATGGTTTTAGGTCTTACGTTTAAGTCTTTAATCCATCTTGAGTTAATTTTTGTATAAGGTGTAAGGAAGGGGTCCAGTTTCAATTTTCTGCATATGGCTAGCAGTTTTTCCAACACCATTTATTAAATAGGGAATCCTTTCCCCATTTCTTGTTTTTGTCAGGTTTGTCAAAGATCAGATGGTTGTAGAATGTGTGGCATTATTTCTGAGGCCTTTGTTCTGTTCCATTGGTCTATATATCTGTTTTGGTACCAGCACCATGCTGTTTTTGTCACTGTAGCCTTGTAGTATAGTTTGAAGTCAGGTAGCAGGATCCCTCCAGCTTTGTTCTTTTTGCTTAGTATTCTCTTGGCTATCCAGGCTCCTTTTGGTTCCATATGAAATTTAAAGTAGTTTTGTCTTATACTGTGAAGAAAGTCAATGGTAGCTTGATGGTGATAGCATTGACTCTATAAATTACTTTGGACAGTAAACTAATTTTTACTATATTGATTCTTCCTATCAATGAGCATAGAATGTTTTTCCATTTGTTTATGTCCTCTCTTATTTCCCTGAGCAGTGGTTTGTAGTTCTTCTTAAAGAGGTCCTTCACATTTCTTGTAAGTCGTATTCCTAGGTATTTAATTCTCTTTGTAGCAATTGTGAATGGGAGTTCACTCACGATTTGGCTCTCTGTTTGTCTGTTACTGGTGCATAGGAATGCTTGTGATTTTTGCACATTGATTTCGTATCCCAAGACTGTGCTGAAGTTGCTTATCAGCTTAAGGAGATTTTGGGCTGAGACGATGGGGTTTTCTAAATATACAACCATGTCATCTGCAAACAGAGGCAATTTGACTTCCTCGCTTCCTGTTTGAATACCCTTTATTCATTTCTCTTGCCTGATTGCCCTGGCCAGAACTTCCAACACTATGTTGAATAGGAGTGGTGAGAGAGGGCATCCTTGTCTTATGCTGGTTTTCAAAGAGAATGCTTCTGGCTTTTGCCCATTCAGTGTGATATTGACTGTGGGTTTGTCATAAATAGCTCTTATTATTTTGAGATACACTCTGTCAATAACTAGTTTATTGAGACTTTTTAGTAAGAAGGGGTGCTGAATTTTATCGAAGGCCTTTTCTGTATCTATTGAGATAATCGTGGTTTTTGTCATTGTTTCTGTTTCTGTGATGGATTACGTTTATTGATTTGCACATGTTGAACCAGCCTTGCATCCCAGGAATGAAGGCGACTTGATCATGGTGGATAAGCTTTTTAATGTGCTGCTCGATTCAATTTACCAGTTTATTTTGGATATTGGCCTGACATTTTCTTTTTTTTGTTGTGTCTCTGCCAGGTTTTGGTATCAGGATGATGCTGGACTCATAAAATGAGTTGTGGAGGATTCCCCCTTTTTCTATTGTTTGGAATAGTTTCAGAGGGAATGGTACCAGCTCCTCTTTGTACCTCTGGTAGAATTCGGCTGTGAATCAGTCTGGTCCCAGGTTTTTTTTTGGTTGGTAGGCTATGAATTGCTGCCTCAATTTCAGAACTTGTTATTGGTCTATTCAGTGATTTGACTTCTTTCTGGTTTAGTCTTGGGAGGCTGTATGTGTTCAGATATTTATCCATTTCTTCTAGATTTTCTAGTTTATTTGCATAGAGGTGCTTATAGTATTCCCTGATGGTAGTCTGTATTTCTGTGAGATCCACTTTATCATTTTTTATTGTGTCTTTTTGATTCTTCTCTCTTTTCTTCTTTATTAGTCTGGTCAGCCTTCTGTCTATTTTGCTGATCTTTTCAATAATCCAGCTCCTGGCTTCATTGATTTTTTGAAGGGTTTTTCATGTCTCTCTATCATTCAGTTCTGCTCTGATCTTATTTCTTGTCTTCTGCTAGCTTTTGAATTTGTTTGCTCTTACTTCTCTAGTTCTTTTAATTGTGATGTTAGGGTGTCAATTTTAGATCCTTCCCGCTTTCTCCTGTGGACATTTAGTGCTATGCATTTCCCTGTAAACACTGCTTTAGCTGTGTCCCAGAGATTCTGGTATGTTGTGTCTTTGCTCTTATTGGTTTTAAAGAACTTATTATTTCTGCCTTTATTTCCTTATTTACCCAGTAACCATTCAGGAGTAGGTTTTTCAGTTTCCATGTAGTTGTGCAGTTTTGAGTGAGTTTCTTAATCCTGAATTCTAATTTGATTGCACTGTGGTCTGAGAGAATGTTTCTTATTATTTCCATTATTTTGCATTTGCTGAGGAGTGTTTTACTTCCAATTATGTGGTCAATTTTAGAATAAGTGTGATGTGGTGCTGAGAAGAACGTATATTATGTTGATTTGGGTGGAAAATTGTGTAGATGTATATTAGGTCTGCTTGGTTCAGAGCTGAATTCAAGTCCTGAATATCCTTGTTAGTTTTGTGTCTCATCGATCTGACTAATATTGACAGTGGGGTGTTAAAGTCTTCCACTATTATTGCATGGGAGTCTAATTCTCTTTGTAGGTCTCTAAGAACTTGCCTTATGAATCTCGGTGCTCCTGTATTGGGCACATATATATTTAAGATAGTTAATTCTTCCTGTTGCATTGATCCCTTTACCATTATGCAATGCCCTTCTTTGTCTTTTTTGATCTCTGTTGGTTTAAAGTCTGTTTTATCAGAGACTAGGATTGCAACCCCTGCTTTTTTTTTGCTTTCCATTTGTTTGGTAAATCTTCCTCCATCCCTTTATTTTGAGCCTATGTGTGTCTTTGCATGTGAGATGGGTCTCCTGAATACAGCACACCAATGGGTCTTGACTCTTTATCCAATTTGCCAGTCTGTGTCTTTTAACTGTGGCATTTAGCCATTTACATTTAAGGTTAATATTGTTATGTGTGAATTTGATCTTGTCATTATGATGCTAGATAGTTATTTTGCCTGTTAGTTAATGCAGTTTCTTCATAGTGTGGATGGTCTATACAATTTGGTATGCTTTTGCAGTGTCTGGTACTGGTTTTTCCTTTCCATATTTAGGGCTTCCTTTGGGAGCTCTTGTAAGGCAGGCCTGGTGGTGACAAAATCTCTCAGTATTTGTTGTCTATAAATGATTTTATTTCTCCTTCACTTTTTTTATTTAATTTTAATTTTATTTTATTTGAGACCAAGTCTCGATCTGTCACCCAGACTGGAATGCAGTGGTGCGATCTCAGCTCACTGCAAGCTCTGCCTCCCAGATTCACATCATTTTCCTGCCTCAGCCTCCAGAGTACCTGGGACTACAGGCGCCTACCACAACACCCAGCTAATATTTTGTATTTTTTAGTACAGATGGGGTTTCTCCTTTACTTTTGAAACTTAGTTTGGCTGGATATGAAATTCTGAATTGAAAATTCTTTTCCTGGCTGGGTGCTGTGGCTCATGCCTGTAATCCCAGCACTTTGGGAGGCCAAAGCAGGCAGATCACGAGGTCAGGAGATTAAGACCATCCTGGCCAACATGGTGAACCCTCGTCTCTACTAAAAATACAGAAATTAGCTGGACATGGTGGCAAGTGCTTGTAATCCCAGCTACTCAGGAGGCTGAGGCAGAATGGCTTGAACCAGGGAGTCGGACATTGCAGTGAGCCAAGATCACGCTGGTGCACTCCAGCCTGGCAACAGAGAGAGACTCCAGGTCACAAAAAAAAAAAAAAGAAAGAAAGAAAGAAAGAAAATTATTTTCTTTAAGAATACTGAATATTGGTCTCCACTCTCTTTTGGCATTTAGGGTTTCTGCAGAGAAATCTGCTATTATTCTGATGGGCTTCCCTTTGTGGATAACCTGACCTTTCTCTTTGACTGCCCTTAACATTTTTTCCTTCATTTCAACCGTGGTGAATCTGACAATTATGTGTCTTGGGGTTGCTCTTCTCGAGGATTATCTTTGTGGTGTTCTCTGTATTTCCTATATTTGAATGTTGGCCTGTCTTGCTGGGTTGGGGAAGTTCTCCTGGATAATATCCTGAAGAGTGTTTTCCAACTTGGTTCCATTCGCCCTGTATACCAATCAAATGTAGGTTTGCCAATCAAATGTAGGTTTGGTCTTTTCACATAATCCCATATTTCTTGGCAGCTTTGTTCATTCCTTTTCATTCTTTTTTCTCTAATCTTGTCTTCACATTTTACTTCATTAAGTTGATCTTCAATCTCTGATATCCTTTCTTCCACTTGATCAATGTGGCTATTGATACTTGTGTATGCTTCAGGACGTTCTCATGCTGTGTTTTTCAGCTCCATCAGGTCATTTATGGTCTTCTTTAAACTGGTTATTCTAGTTAGCAGTTTCTCTAACCTTTTTTCAAGGTTCTTGGCTTCCTTGCATTGGGTTAGAACATGCTCCTTTAACTTGAAGGAGTTTGTTATTACCCACCTTCTGAAGCCTACTTCTGTTAATTCATCAAACTCATTCTCCTTCCAGTTTTGTTCTTTTGCTGGGGAGGAGTTGTGATCATTTGGAGGATAAGAGGCATTCTGGATTTTGGAATTTTGAGCCTATTTGACCTGTATTTTCCTCACCTTTGTGGATTTATCTACCTTTGGTCTTTGATGCTGGTGACTTTCGGATGGGGTTTCTGTGTGAGCATCCTTTTTGTTGATGTTGATGCTATTCCTTTCTGTTTGTTAGTTTTTCCTTCTGACAGTCAGACCCCTCTGCTGTCGGTGCTGGAGCTTGCTAGAGGTCCACTCCAGACCCTGTTTGCCTGGTTATCACCAGCAGAGGCTGCAGAACAGCAAAGACTGCTGCCTGTTCTTTGCTCTGGAATCTTTGTCTCAGAGGGGCATCCACAGATGCCAGCTGGAGCTCTCCTGTATGAGGTGTCTGTTGACCCCTGCTAGCAGGTAACTCCAGTCAGGAGACACAGGGGTCAGGGACCCACTCGAGGAGGCAGTCTGACCCTTAGCAGAGCTCAAGCGCGGTGCTGGGAGATCTGCTGCTCTCTTCAAAGCCAGCAGGCAGGAACGTTTAAGTCTGCTGAAGCTGCACCCACAGCCGCCCCTTCCCCAAGGTGCTCTGTCCCAGGGAGATAGGAATTTTATCCATAAGCCCCTGTTTGTGGCTGCTGCCTTTCTTTCAGAGATGCCCTGCCCAGTGAGGAGGAATCTGGAGAGGCACTCTGGCTACAGCAGCTTTGCCTAGCTGTGGTGGGCTCCTCCCAGTTGGAACTTCCGGGCAGCTTTGTTTACACTGTGAGGGGAAAACTGCCTACTCAAGCTGCAGTAATAGCAGATGCCCCTCCAACCACTAAGCTCGAGTGTCCTAGGTTGACTTCAGACTGCTGTGCTGGCTGCAAGAATTTCAAGCCAGTGGATCTCAGCTTGCTGGGCTATGTGGGGGTGGGATCTGCTGAGCTAGACCACTTGGCTCCCTGGCTTCAGCCCCCTTTCCAGGGGAGTGAATGGTTGTGTCTCGCTGACATTCCAGGTGCCACTGGGGTATGAAAAAAAAAAACAAAAAACCTCCTGCAGCTAGTTCAGTGTCTGCCCAAATGGCTGCTCAGTTTTAAGTGTGAAACCCAGGGCCCTGGTGGCATAGGCACCCAAGGAAATCTTGTGGTCTGCGGGTTGCGAAGATCATAGTAAAATAATAGTATCTGGGCCGAATACACAGTCCCTCACAGCTTCCCTTGTCTATGGGAGGGAGTTCCTGACCACTTGCACTTCCTGGGTGAGCTGATGCCTCACCCTGCTTCAGCTTTCCTTGGGCAGGCTGCACCCACCATCTAACCAGTTCCACTGGGATGAGCCAGGTACCTCAATTGGAAATGCAGAAATCACCTGCCTTCTACATTGTTCTTGCAGGGAACTACAGACTGGTGCTGTTCCTATTCAGCCATCTTGCCAGCCACCCCCCAACATCATTTTTGAGGAGACTATCCTCTCCACATTTTGTATTCTTGACACCGTTGTTGAACATTAGTTGACCATATATGCATGAGTTTATTTCAGGGCTCCCTATTCTGTTCCATTGGTCCATGTGTCTGCTTTTATGCCAGTATTATACTGTTTTATTATAGCTTTGTAATAAAATCTGAAGTCAGGACATGTGATGCCTCCAGCTTCCCTTTCCTTGCTTTGGCTATTTGGGGACTTTTTAAGTTTCGTATGAATTTTAGGATTGATTTTTCTTTTTCTGTTAAAAAAAAAAAAAAATTGCCATTGGGATTTTGATAAGAACTACATTAAATATGGAGATTGCTTTGGGTAGTACAGACATTTTTTAAATATTAATTCTTTTAATCCATAAACATAGGATGTCTTTCTATTTGTGTCTTCTTAAATTTATTTCATCAATGTTTTATAATTCTCAGCGTTAGTCTTTCATCTCTTTGGTTAATTCCTAAGTATTTTACTCTTTTTGTTGCTAATGTAAATGGGATTGCTTTTTATATTTCCCTTTCAGATAGTTGTTAGGGTATAGAAGTAATGCTGATTTTTTTATGTGTTGATTTTGTATCCTGCAACTTTATTGAATTTATTAGTTCTATCAGCTTTTTTGTAGAGTCTTTAGGGCTTTCTATGTATATGATCATGCCAAATGTAAATAGAGATAATTTTATATTGTCCTTCCAATTTTAGATGCCTTTTTAAAATTTTGCCTGATTATTCTGGCTAGGTGATATGGTTTTGTATTAGCCACTTCTTACATTGATATAAAGTAATACCTGAGACTGGGTAATTTATTTAAAAAATGAGGGTTTGGCCAGGCACAGTGGCTCACGCCTGTAATCCCAGCACTTTGGGGAAGCCAAGGTAGGCAGATCACTTGAAGCCAGGAGTTCCAGACCAGCCTGGCCAACATGGCGAAGCCCTGTCTCTATTAAAGTACAAAAAAAATTACCTGGGTGCGGTGGTGGGCACCTGCAGCCCCAGCTACTTGGGAGACTGAGGCAGGAGAATCACTTGAGCCCAGGAGGTGGAAGTTGCAGTGAGTCAAGATCATGCTACTGCACTCCTGCCTGGGTGACAGAGTGAGACTCTGTCTCAAAAAAAAAAAAAAAAAAAAAAAAAAAAAAGAGGTTTAATTTTAATTCACTGTTTTGCAGGCTGTAAGGGAAAGATAGTGGCATCTGCTTCTGGGGAGTGCTCAGGAAGCTTCCAATCATGCCAGAATCAAAGGGGAAGCAGGCATGTCACATGTCAAAAGCATGGGTGGGGAGATGCTGCACACTTTTAAATGACCGGATCTCATGAGAACTCACTATCACAGAGACAGTACCATGAGGGATGGCGCTAAACCATTCATGAGAAATCAGCCTCCATGATCAAATCACCTCCCACCAGGCCCCACTTCCAACACTGGGGGCTACATTTCAATATGAGATTTGTGTGACGACACACATCCAAACTATATTAGGTTTTCATGTTTGTCCCCTCCAAGCCTCACATTGAAATGTGATTCCCAATGTTGGAGGTGGGGCTTGGTAAGAAGTAATTGGATCATAGGGGCATATCCTTCATGTATGATTTAGCACCATCCCCTTGGTGATAAGTGAGTTCTTGCTCAAGTAGTTCACATGAGATCTGGCTGTTTAAAAGAGTCTGGGGCCTCCCCCTTCTCTCTCTCTCTTGCTCCCTTTCTTGCCATGTGGCACTGCCAGCTCTCCCTTCGCTTTCTGCCATGATTATGAGCTTCCTAAGGCTCTCACTAGAAGAAGATGCTGAAGCCATGCTTGTACAGCCTGCAGAACCATGGGCCAATTAAACTTCTCTTTATAAATTATCCAATCTCAGGTGTTTCTTTATAGCAATGCAAAAACAAACTAACACACTGGAACTTCCAGTAGAATGCTGAAGAGCAGTGGAGGGAGTGAGCATCTTTACCTTGTTCCTAATCTTAGAGGAAAAGTTTTAAGCTTTATCCAGTTGATTATAATGTTAGTGGTGGGTTTTTTATATATAGCCTTTATTGTGTTGAAATAAGTTTCTTGTATATCTATTTTGTTTAAAGTTTTTATCATAAAAGTTTGTTGAATTTTGTCAAGCGCTTTTTCTGCATATATTGAGATGATCGTATGTTTTTTGTCTCTCATTCTGTTAATCTATATCACATTGATTTATTTTTGTATGCTGAACCATCCTTGCATCCCAGGGATAAATATCACTTGGTTGTGGTGTATGATCCTTGTAATATGCCATTGAATTCAGTCTGCCACTATTTTATTGAGGACTTCCACATCTATGTTAATCAGAGATACTGGCTGTTTTCTTTTCTTGAAGTGTCTTTGGAATTGGGTCACAAGGATGCTAGCCTCAGAAAGTGAGTTTGGGAGTGTTTTCCCTTTTCTAATTATTGAAAGTTTAAGAAGCATTAGTATTAGTTCTCCTTTAAATGTTTGGTGTAATTTACCCATGAACCCATTTAGTCCTGGGCCTTGTTGGAAGGTTTCTAATTAGTGATTCTATCTCCTTATTTGTTATTGGTCTGTTTAGGCTCTTTTCTTCTTGATTCAGTTTTGTTATGTTTTAAGTTTTTAGGAATTTATCCATTTATTATAGGTTATCTAATTTACTGATGTTTAATTATTCATAATAGTACCTTATGAGTCTTTTAATTTATGTGTTACCTGTTGTAATGTCTCCTCTAATTTCTGACTTAATTTTTGAGTATTCTTTTTCTTAGTCTGCTGATTTATCTTTTCAAAAAACCGATTCTTTGTTTTGCTGAATATTTTGTATTGTTTTTCTATCCTCTATTTTGTTTATTTCTGCTCTAATCTCTACTATTTCCTTCTGCTAAATTTGTGTTTAACTTGTTCTTTTTCTATTCCTTGAGTTGTAATGTTAGGTTGTTTATTTGAAATATTTCTTCTTTAGTGTAGGCATTTAACACTATAAACTTCCCTCACTTTTTTTTGTCTGTTTTGCTGTTTTCTGTCTGTGTTGTGGTTCTTTTGTTCGTTTCTTCCTGTCTTCTGTTACTTATTTTTTGTAGTGATTTAGTTTGGTTATTTTTTCTTTATCTTTTGTGTATCTACTTTAGGTTCTTTTCCTCTGAGGTTTCCATGAGGCTTCAATATATTTTTGTGTTTATAAACATTTATTTTAGTAACAATTTAAGCTCAATTGCATACAAAATGTTTACACTTTTACACCTACCCACACGTACTTTTGTTTTTTTTTTTTAATTATACTTTAAGTTCTAGGGTACATGTGCATAATGTGCAGGTTTGTTACATATGTATACTTGTGCCATGTTGCTGTGCTGCACCCATCAACTCGTCAGCACCCATCAACTCGTCATTTACATCAGGTATAACTCCCAATGCAATCCCTCCCCCCTCCCCCCGCCCCCCTCCCCATGATAGGCCCCAGTGTGTGATGTTCCCCTTCCCGAGTCCAAGTGATCTCATTGTTCAGTTTCCACCTATGAGTGAGAACATGCGGTGTTTGGTTTTCTGTTCTTGTGATAGTTTGCTAAGAATGATGGTTTCCAGCTGCATCCATGTCCCTACAAAGGACACAAACTCATCCTTTTTGATGGCTGCATAGTATTCCATGGTGTATATGTGCCACATTTTCTTAATCCAGTCTGTCACTGATGGACATTTGGGTTGATTCCAAGTCTTTGCTATTGTGAATAGTGCCGCAATAAACATACGTGTGCATGTGTCTTTATAGCAGCATGATTTATAATCCTTTGGGTATATACCCAGTAATGGGATGGCTGGGTCATATGGTACATCTAGTTCTAGATCCTTGAGGAATCGCCATACTGTTTTCCATAATGGTTGAACTAGTTTACAATCCCACCAACAGTGTAAAAGTGTTCCTATTTCTCCACATCCTCTCCAGCACCTGTTGTTTCCTGACTTTTTAATGATCGCCATTCTAACTGGTGTGAGATGGTACCTCATTGTGGTTGTGATTTGCATTTCTCTGATGGCCAGTGATGATGAGCATTTTTTCATGTGTCTGTTGGCTGTATGAATGTCTTCTTTTGAGAAATGTCTGTTCATATCCTTTGCCCACTTTTTGATGAGGCTGTTTGTTTTTTTCTTGTAAATTTGTTTGAGTTCTTTGTAGGTTCTGGATATTAGCCCTTTGTCAGATGAGTAGATTGCAAAAATTTTCTCCCAATCTGTAGGTTGCCTGTTCGCTCTGATGGCAGTTTCTTTTGCTGTGCAGAAGCTCTTTAGTTTAATTAGATCCCATTTGTCAATTTTGGCTTTTGCTGCCATTGCTTTTGGTGTTTTAGACATGAAGTCTTTGCCCATGCCTATGTCCTGAATGGTACTACCTAGGTTTTCCTCTAGGGTTTTTATGGTATTAGGTCTAACATTTAAGTCTCTAATCCATCTTGAATTAATTTTCGTATAAGGAGTAAGGAAAGGATCCAGTTTCAGCTTTCTACTTATGGCTAGCCAATTTTCCCAGCAGCATTTATTAAATAGGGAATCCTTTCCCCATTTCTTGTTTCTCTCACGTTTGTCAAAGATCAGATGGCTGTAGATGTGTGGTATTATTTCTGAGGACTCTGTTCTGTTCCATTGGTCTATATCTCTGTTTTGGTACCAGTACCATGCTGTTTTGGTTACTGTAGCCTTGTAGTATAGTTTGAAGTCAGGTAGCGTGATGCCTCCAGCTTTGTTCTTTTGACTTAGGATTGTCTTGGAGATGCGGGCTCTTTTTTGGTTCCATATGAATTTTAAAGCAGTTTTTTCCAATTCTGTGAAGAAACTCATTGGTAGTTTGATGGGGATGGCATTGAATCTATAAATAACCTTGGGCAGTATGGCCATTTTCATGATATTGATTCTTCCTATCCATGAGCATGGTATGTTCTTCCATTTGTTTGTGTCCTCTTTTATTTCACTGGGCAGTGGTTTGTAGTTCTCCTTGAAGAGGTCCTTTACATCCCTTGTAAGTTGGATTCCTAGGTATTTTATTCTCTTTGAAGCAATTGTGAATGGAAGTTCATTCATGATTTGGCTCTCTGTTTGTCTGTTACTGGTGTATACGAATGCTTGTGATTTTTGCACATTAATTTTGTATCCTGAGACTTTGCTGAAGTTGCTTATCAGCTTAAGGAGATTTTGGGCTGAGACAATGGGATTTTCTCTAAATATACAATCATGTCATCTGCAAAGAGGGACTGGAGCTGTTCCTATTCGGCCATCTTGCTCCACCCCCCTCCCCCTTTTTTTTTTTTTTGAAACATGGTATTGCTCTGTAACCCAGGCTGGAATGCAGTGGTGCAATCACAGCTCACTGTAGCCTCAACCTTCAGGGCTCAAGCTATCCTTCCACCTCAGCCACCCAAATAGCTGGGACCACAAGTGCATGCCACCACGCCTGAAACATTTTTGTATTTTTTGGGAGAGCGGGTTTCACAACGTTGCCCAGGCTCGTCTCAAATTCCTGAGCTCAAGCAATCCTCCTGCCTTGGCCTCCCAATGTGCTGGGATTACAGACGTGAGCCATCATGCCTGGTCAACTTTGTGTTCTTGAAGTCAGAGTTTACTGCTTTTTATATGGTGAATATGTTATCTAATTTTTGTGGTTATAATTATTCTTAATGCTTTTGTCTTTTTGGCTTTTAGGATTATGGGTAATCTGCACACCATCATTACAGTGTTATGTTATCCTGTATTTGACACTCTCTCTCTATATATACACACACTAATATATTATATATAATTTACATTTAATTATATAATCTATTATATATACACTTACATTTATCAGTAAGATTTATGCATTCATATGCTATTATGTTTCTATTTAGCATGTTTTCTATTCCATTGGAAATAGAAAATATTCTATTCTGTTGGAAAATCTTTTAAAAGCATTTCTTGTAATGGAGGGTTGTGGGTGACCAACTCCTTCGGATTTTATCTGGGAAATACTTTATTTCTCTTCATGTTTAAAGGACAGTTTTGCAGCAGATAGCTTTTGTTGTTGTTGTTGTTTTCTTTTTTCCTTTCAGTGCTTTGCTTATATAAACCTATTCTCCTGGCCTGCAAGGTTTGTTGAGAAATGAACTGATAGTAATATAGAGGTTCCCTTGTATATGACAAATTGTTTTTCTCATAATGTTTTTAACATTCTTTGTCTCTGATTTTTGATAGTTTAATTATAATGTCTCTCAGTGTAGATTTCTTTTATGTTCAACCTATTCAGGGTTTTATGGGTGCCTTGAGTCTGGATGTCTATTTCTTTTCCCAGATTTTCAAAATTTTCAGTTATTATATCTTTAAATAAGCTTCTCTCCTTGTTTTCATTTCCCCCTTGGGAATTCTCATTATGTATATACTGATTTACTTGATAATGTGTTACAAAAATCCCCTCTGCTTTCTTTACTCTTTTTCATTCCTTTCTCTTTTTTCTCCTGCAACTGGGTAGTTTCAAATAACCTGTCTTTGAGAACACACTTTTCTTCTGCTTGAGTCTAATGTTGAAACTTTCTAATGTTTTCAGCTCAATTGTTAAATTCTTCAGCTCCAGAAATTGTTTCTTTTGTATTTCAATAGGTTTTTGGGGAAATGGGTGGTGTTTGGTTACATGAATAAGTTCTTCAGTGGTGATTTCTGAGATTTTGGGGTCCCTCATCCCCTGACCCCAACATTTTCCCTGAATCCCAGTCCATTGTATCTTTCTTATGACTGTGTAGTATTCCATATACACATACCACATTTTCTTTATCCTCTTGCTGATTAAGGGCATTTGGGCTGGTTCCATATTATTGCAAGTGCAAATTGTGCTGCTTTAAACATGTGTGTGCAGGTACCTTTTTCATATTATTACTTCTTTTCCTCTGGGTAGATACCCATAAGTGGGATTGCTGGATCAAATGGCAGATCTATTTTTAATTCTTTAAGAAATCTCCACACTGTTTTCCATAGTGGTTGTACTAGTTTACATTCCCACCAACAGTGTTAAAGTGTTCCCTTTTCACCACATCCATGTCAACATCTATTTTTTTTTTTATTATTATGGTCATTCTTGCAGGAATGATGTGGTATTGCATTGTGGTTTTGATTTGCATTTCCCTGATAATTAGTGATGTTGAGCATTTTTTCATGTTTGTTGGCTGTTTGTATATTTTCTTTTGAGAATTGTCTATTCATGTCCCTAGCCCACTTTCTGATGGGATTGTTTTGTTCTTGCTGATTTGATTGAGTTCCTTATAAATTCTGGATATTAGTCCTTTGTTGGATGTACAGATTGTGAAAATTTTCTCCCACTCTGTGGGTTGTCTGTTTACTCTGCTGAGTATTTCTTTTGCTGTGCAGAAGCTTTTTAGTTTTATTAAGTCCCATCTATTTATCTTTGTTTTTGTTGCATTTGTTTTTGGGTTCTTGGTCATGAAGTCTTTGACTAAGCCAATGTCTAGAAGTGGTTTTCCAATGCTATCTTCTAGAATTTTTATGGTTTCAAGTCTTAGATTTAAGTCTTTGATCAATCTTGAGTTTATTTTTCTATAAGGTAAGAGATGAGGATCCAGTTTCATTCTTCTACACGTGGCTTGCCAAGTATCCCAGCATCATTTGTTGAATAGGGTGTCCTTTCCCCACTTTATGTTTTTGCTTGCTTTGTCCTTCTTTGTCTTTACTGTTGCTTTAAAGTTTGTCTGATATAAGAGTAGCTACTCCTGCTCACTTTTGGTGTTCATTTGCATGAAATATGTTTTTCCACCCCTTTACCTTAAGTTTATGTGAGTCTCTTGAGGACAGCATATACTGGTTGGTGAGTTCTTATCCATTCTACCATTCTGTATCTTTTCAGTCGAGCATTTAGGCCATTTACATTTAATGTTAGTATTGAGAAGTGAGGTGTTATTCTAGTCATCATGCTATTTCTTGCCTGAATATCATGTTGTTGTTTTTAATTGTGTTATTGTTTTATAGATCCTGTGAGATTTATGCTTTAAGGATATTCTATTTTGGTGCATTGCAAGGATTTCTTTCAAGATTTAGAGCTCCTTTTATCAGTTCTTGTAGTCCTGGCTTGGTAGTGTCAAATTCTCTCAGCATTTTCTTGTATGAAAATGACTATTTTTCCTTCCTTTATGAAGCTTAGTTTCACTGGATACAAAATTCTTGGCTGATAATTGTTTTGTTTCAGGAGGTTAAAGAGAGGACCACAATCCCTTCTAGCTTGTAGGGTTTCTCCCAAGAAATCTGCTATTAATCCGATAGGTTTACTTTATAGGTTACCTGATGCATTTGCCTCACAGCTCACAGCTTAGTTTTGCCTTTAGATAACCTGATGAGTATATGGCTAGGCAATGATCTTTCTGTAATTCATTTGCCAGGTGTTCTCTGAGCTTCTTGTATTTGAATTCCTAGATCTCTAACAAGGTTGGGGGAGTTTTCCTCAATTTTTTCCTCAAACATGTTTTCCAAACATTTAGATTTATCTTCTTCCTCAGGAAAACCAAATATTCTTAGGTTTGGTCATTTAACATAATCCCAAACTTCTTGGAGGCTTTGTTCATTTTTTAAAAAATCTTTTTTCTTTGTATTTGTCAGATTGGGATAATCTGAAAGTCTTGTCTACAAGCTCTAAAGTTCTTTCTTCTATTTGTTCGATTCTATTGCTAAGACTTTCCAGTGTATTTTGCATTTCTCTAAGTGTGTCCTTCATTTCCAGAAATTGTGACTGTTTTTAGTTTATGTTATCTATTTCATTGGAGATTTTTCCATTTGTATCTTATATCAGATTTTTTTCTTCTGTAAGTTGGACTTCCCATTTCTCTTGTCTTGACTGGCTTAACAGTTGACCTTCTGAAATTTTTTTTTTTAGACAGTCTTGCTCTGTTGCCCAGGCTGGAGTGCGGTGGCGTTATCTCGGCTCACTGCAAGCTTTGCCTCCCGGTTCATGCCATTCTCCTGCCTCAGCCTCCCTAGTAGCTGGGACTACAGGCGCCCTCCACCATGCTCAGCTAATTTTTTTTTTTTTACTTTTAGTAGACACAGGGTTTCACCATGTTAGCCAGGATGCTCTTGATCTCCTGACTTCGTGATCCGCCCGCCTCAGCCTCCTGAAATGCTGGGATTACAGGCGTGAGCCACCGTGCCCAGCCCTGAATTCTTTTTCTGGCAATTTAGAGGTTTTGTCTTGGTTTGGAACCATCCATGGTGAGCTAGTGTGATCTTTTGGGGGTGTTAAAGAAACTTGTTTTGTCATATTTCCAGAATTGTTTTTCTGGTTCCTTCTCATTTGGGTAGTCTATGTCAGAGGGAAGATCTGGGACTCAAAGGCCGCTATTCAGATCCTTCTGTCCCACGGGGTGCTCCTTTTATGTGATGCTCTCCCCTTTCCCCTATGGATGGTGCTTCCTGAGAACCTAACTATAGTGATTGTTACTTCTCTTCTGGATCTAACCACCCAGCAGAGCTACCAGGCTCCAGGCTGGTACTGTTGAGTGTCTGCCAAGAGTCCTGTGATGTGATCCATCTTCAGGTCTCTCAGCCATGGATACCAGCAGCTACTCCAGTGGAGGCAGCAGGGGAGTGAAGTAGACCCCATGAGGGTCTTTGGTTGTATTTTTGTTAAGTTCACTGGTTTTGTGTTGGCCTCCAGCCAGGAGGTGGCACTTTCAAAAGCATATCAGCTGTGGTTGTATGGGGAGGATCATGTGGTAGGCAGGGCCATAGAACTCCCAAGAGATTATGTCCCCTGCCTTTGGCTACCAGGGCGGGTAGAGAAAGATCATCAGGTGTGGCCAGGGTTAGGCATGTCTGAGCTCAGACTCTCCTTGGGCTGGGCTTGCTGCAGCTGTTGTGGGGGATGGGGGTGTGGTTCCCAGGCCAGTTATGTTCCCAGGGGGGATATGGCTATCTCTGCTACATCACACAGGTCACCAGGGAAGAGGGGGAAAGTCGGCAGCCACAGGCCTCAACCAGCTTCCACACAGCTCACAGACCAAAAGGCTAGTCTCACTCCCACTGTGCCCACCTGCCCCCCTCACCCAATAGTTTATTTCCAGGCAGCCGGTGAGCAGGGCTGAGAACTTGCCTCAGGCTACAAGCTTCCCAGCTGAGAAAGCAAGCAGACTCACAGTTCCTTGGCTGTCCCAGGGAGCCTGCAGTGGCAGTCCACTTCCTTCAGAGGGTCTGTGGATTCTCTAGGCTTTCCTGGTATGTTCTTGCAGTAGTTCTAAGAGCAAGAGTTCATGCTGTGGCTCTCCACACACTGCTCTATCCATCAAAGTGGAAGCTCCAAATTAGTCCTGCCTCCTAGTCACCATTTTCCCCTGTTGCTTCTTTTTTTTATGTTTATGGTTTTTTCAAATCTCTGTGTTGAACTTGTCATTTTGTCCCCGTTTTCCTAATTTTGTTATATTATTTACCTGGGTTGTATTGTAGCTCACCAAACTTCTAAAGGACAATTATTTTAAATTATTTAGCAGATAACTCATTAATGCCCATTTCTTTGGGGTCAGTTACTTTGTTTATGTTCCTTTGGTGGTGTCATAGTTTTCTGAATTTTCATACTTCTTTTATCTTTGCATTGGTGTCAGTGCATTTGAAGCAGCACTTACCTCTTCCAGACCATCTTTGGTAAGAAAAGTTCTTCACTGAGAGGGGGAGCAGAAATATGCTGTGACACTGAGTCTAGTGGCATGTGAAGTGCCAATTGCAGTAACCTATCACAGCTCTGTGTCCAGGAGGGACAGGAGCGGTGGCACAGGAGCTGAAGTAGCCAGCGTCCACAACATTTGGCAACTATGTAGTCCTCAGCTGTGAATGTTGTGGGGGTTTTGTGGTGCCCATGAGGGCTGCTGGGGTCCTTAGTGGTGCCACTGGGTATAGCAGCAAGTGAACCTGCATAGATAATGCCAAAGTTGGCAGTGAAGACTGGGGAGAGCTAGGGGTGCACACAATAGGAGAGTTGCTGGCACGTGTGCTTGTGGCACTGACGACCAAGACCAGCAGCAGGTGTATATGTGGTGGCAAGAGGTGGCCATGGGCAGGCATATGTGCAGCAAGCAGTGCCAACCACCTGTGCATATGTGGCTGCAACAGCCAAAGCCCAATAGCAGGCATATATGCGGTTGTGAGAGCTGGGTAAGGACATGCACGGAGTGGTGCAAATAAGCAGTGCTTCCATGCACTGTGGTTAACAGCCAGGGTGAGTTGTGTGTATGCACATGCCCAAGAGAGTTGGTCACAGATGAATGTGGTGGTTAAAACTGGGGCTAGTGGGTGGGTGCCAACTGCAGCCATGCATGCAGTGACTGCACTGGTTCCCAGGGTTTGGGTGCCCACAGAGGCGCTGGCTGGGGCAGCTCCACTGGAGGTAAAAATAGCCTAGTCATCTGGGGTCCATAAAGGAGAAAGCTATGGGAATTCCGAGCCAACTGGGAGGTCTTCAGTGGAGAAGGGTACTGGGGTCATCTGAACACCAGGTGAATCATGATATCCCCTGCCACATGGCTGACACAATGCCCTCTGTCCTTCTTTATTCCTAGCTGCTTCCAGTTAGCCTGCTAGCAGCTATGCCAGTCTTCCCAGGAATTTGAGTGGGATAAAACCAATGTGGATCTTTTGGGCAGTACTCACAAAGTGTGAAGAAGCTGGACACTCACCTTGCTCTCATTTTCACCTGTGAGGGTAACACTTGGTAATGAGCTGTGCCAGCCTGACGGATGGTATGATAAAGATAAAATGAGACTTCTTCATACCCATTCTGTGTGGTTATTGTTTTTGTTGTTGTTGTTTTGGTTTGGTTTTGCTTTGCTTTTTTGCTCTACTATGCTGCCGCAGCTTCTTATCTGGACTCCAAAGCCCTCCCACAGCTATTTCCCTTCCTGGATGTCTATCAAATTGCTGTTTGTGGGGTTGAGGGCCAGGGTCTCCTACTCTACCATCTTACTGATAACACTCCCTTCTTGAATGTCTTATATGTTTTTCCCCTCAAAAGCAGAAGTAATTTGGTAATGAGAGTAATGTTAAGTTACTGTTAAGTAATGTTAAGTTAATGTTAATGTTAAGTAACTTTATTAACTTTTAGAGAACAGTATATCAGCTGATATCTGTTCAGTGTTAGCTTATTTCCTTCTTACTTTACAACCCTTAGTAAGTGGATTTTCTAAGGCTTATGTTATCCAAGACAGCTGGAAAGAATATCAACTAATTTCAATTATTATCCCTCAAGTAAATGCCAGTCTCTCCCCGGCCCCCATATACACACACTCTGATTGGGAACTGTGTTTTTGTTTATCTCTGGTTATCATTCAATGTCTTGCAGATTGCCTGGAATATTTTGTGAATAGGCGAACAGTCACAAGTACTGATTATCTGAGGAAACATCATATAAACTCAAAGTATATCATTCAGTGATAATAAACACATTAACAAAATGTTGGATTTTCTCTCTTACCTCTTCATTTTGTACATTGAAACTGTAGCTAGTTAGGAGGAGGATTTCTTTCTTAATTATTATTATTTTGAGCTCTGTCACCCAGGCTGGAGTGCAGTGGCACAATCTTGGCTCACTGCAGCCTCCACCTCCCAAATTTAAGTGATTTTCCTACCTCATCCTCCCGAGTAGCTGGGACTACAGGCGCATGCCACTACACCTGGCTGATTTTTGTATTTTTAGTAGAGACAGGGTTTCACCATGTTGGCCAGGCTGGTCTCAAATACCTGACCTCAAGTGATCTGTCCACCTCGGCCACCCAAAATGCTAGGATTACAGGCGTGAGCCACTGCGCCCGGCTGTCTATCTTATTTTTAAAAGGGCTGCCCTCAAATTATCTCACTACCACCAGAGCCTCCTTAATTAGCAAAACATTCAATTACTCGAGGTCCAGCACTCTCAGGGTGCCTATTATGGTCACATATAAAGTAATACAAAAACAAAAAGTAGAGTTTCATTTATTTTTATCTGACTTCATTATTTTTATCTGACTTCAAAATGTGTTTTGTATTCTTGAGTTCTCCCAAGTTCTAGATATTTATTCTTAACTGACTGGATATTTTAAACTCCACCTCCACCCCTGTAAAATCTGATCAATATTTACTTTATTCCACCTTGTTTTCCTATTCTCGAAAGTCCCTCAATCTTTCAACATTCAGCTCAATGGCCACCTCTTCTAATGCTGCTCTAGACTTCTTTGTAGTTCTCTTACTGCATTAGTCATATTCTACCACAGTATTTGCAACCTTGCACACCACTTCTAGCTAAAGCACTTGGAGGAGTTTCCTGAACAATCATGCTCCCTCCCATTTTCATGCCTCTGCATGTTCTGTTTCATCAAGCTAGAATGCCTTTATCCCCATTCTTGCATTTTCATACCACAGAAGTCACCAAACCACTGCAAATGTTTAAATACACTGTTTTTGTTTTCACACTTTTAAAGATACATTTTAAAATTATATACCCTCTATTTCTAACATAGTTCTTAATATATATGTGATGAATATATAGATGAGGCTTGAATGTATAACTTGCCTAAGATCCTAAGGTAAGATAAAGATCAACACAGTAATTGTAAAATGGTACGTTCACTTTGAAAGACAATTTGGTAGTTCTTCAAAATGTTGAACATAGTTTCCATAGGACCCAGCAAGTCAACTCCTAGATGTGTACTCAGGGGAAATAAAATCATATGTCCACACAAAAAACTTGTATACAAGTGTTCAGAGCAGCATTTCAGAATACCTAAAAAGTGGAAACAACCAAAATATCTTATCAATTGAATGGATAAACAAAATGTAGTATATTCATATGATGCATTATTTAGTAATAAAAAGGAATTAAATATACATGTTACAACATGCATGAACTCTCAAAATATTTTGCTAAGTGAAAGAAGCCAGATACAATAGGTCACATGTTATATGACTCCATTTATATGAAATATCCAGAATAGGCATGGAGACAAAAAACATATAGTGGTTTCCAGGAGTTCTGGGGAGGAGGTAGTGGGAAGTGATCACTAATGGTTACAGGATTTCTTTTGGGAATTATAAAATATTCTATAATTAGTGAGTGGTTATTGTTGCACAACTCTGAGAATACAGTAAAAACCACTTAATTGTATACTTTTTCAGAGTGAATTATATCTCAATAAAGTTATTACTAGTAAATGAACACAGTAATGAAAATTCTCTACTTGTTCCAGATTTTTAGTCAGGGGCTTAATCTTTGGAAGTCAGAAAACAACTCTGCCTGCCTAGAACTTCCTGATCATACATATTAATCGTACAATTACGAAACGTCAAAGGATCATTCTAAATTAACCCTTTTATCATCTTATTGGTGAGAAAACTGAGCTCCAAGAAGCATAAATGACTTACATAAGATTATATAACTAGCCAGTAGAACCAAGGAAGAGTCTCATTCCAATGATTCATCTTTATTTACTTGTTGATTTTGACATTTTCCTAAATCCCCAGGTTTTTTATAATTTAAAGAAAAAAATTAAAAAATAAAAAAAGCCTATTTATCTTTTATATTAACTCCAATAATTATTTCTAGATTTGTGGGAAATACAGAAAAAAAGGCTAAGAGAATAAACAACTGCACCTTTCTGCTCCTGTGAATGAGAAAAGACAACTATTAGTACTTAAAGGTTTTACTCTTTAAAAACAATACAGCATAAGCACTCATAGTAATAGTTAGAGCAACATGGACCACTCTTTCCTCCTAGGGAACAGAAGATAATCAGACACTTAGCAAAGATGTTATTAGTATCCGGAAATTTGCCCCCAACTTTCAGAAAGACACTAAACTTAATCCATAGGAAAACATCTTTCGGAATATTAGTTTCTAAAGTTTCCCTTTCAGCCCTACTTTTTGCAGCCTTTGTCACAGCCAATGGCAGATACAAGTGCAATAAGTAATTTCTGTGGTACTTACTCACTCAGGAGATTTTGGTGATAGTAAAACATTTTCTTTGAAAGTCATGTTTGTTCTTTTCACCAAACAGCAACTCTTAAACAAAAGAATTTTCATTTTCCCAAAGAAAATCATTGAGAATACAATTTTTTCAAAAAGAGCATTATTCAATGTTGACCCTCAAAAGCTGATTGTAAAATACCTCATCATATAATCTACAGCCAGAGGGTAACTCATCAATTGTGTAGTCCAGCATTTCCATAACCTAGGTATCCACATGTACCTGAGGATTACATTGGCAGGTAGTGTGAGGAGCTAGGGGAATGGGGGATGGTGGCCAGAATAACAAATAGTGTTACATGCTAAATTTAGTTTAGAAAATTCTGGGTTAATTCAATAAATATTTAAGGAACATCAATTACAGGCCAGGCTCTCTACTAGATGCAGAGCAAAACAGTTTTATACCAGAATTTTCTTAAAGCCTCTAACAGGCTAGTGTTCACAAATGAGCATAGTGACTATACATCCTAGTTTGCTGTAGACAACCCCAGTTTACAGGCACTATTCCAGCATTAAGATAATCTCTTTTTACTTTTATAATCCTACATATGACTCTCTAAGAGGTGTGTGTGTGTGTGTGTGTGTGTGTGTGTGTGTGTGTGTGTGTGTAGCAAACAGATTTTCCTAAACTTAGAAGACCAATTACACACTTATATCCACATTCCTACAATCGTCTCCTAAAACAGTGGTCTGGGTCCACGGAACATAGTTTGGGGTCTACTACATTCTCATCATTTGATAGCTGAGGAAACAAAGGATCTGAGCATTAAATAGACTCAGCTAGAAAATGGCAGACACGGGACACTAAAGCCTAGGACTCCTGGCTCATAGAGATGGCTCTAATGCCCTTTCTGATGTATCACAGACTGTGATACTAAAGCACCCTTAACATGATGTTAACAAGTTCTACGACAAAAAAGTCACCAAGTTTCACATTTTAATTTCATTTTAAAGGAAGTTCATTTTGTTCTTTTTCAATCATAACTGTAAAATTAATCAAAAACAGAGTCAATGAGAAAACACTATCTTTTAGTCAACTCTAATACTATCTTTTAGTCAACTCTTCAAGACTATAAGCCCAGTTCACTTATTCCTACTCTCTTCTTTCCCTCCCCTCACTCTCTAGTAAATATAAAGTAGTTGATTTCTTTGTATCTTCATAGTATCATTGGCTTTACAGGTGTGTGTTGGGGTTGGGGAGAAGAAGTTAATTCTATCCATCAATCAACAACATTTTCAGTGTCTACCACAAAGTGTTCTGCTATAATATTTTACTCGCATTGTGGTTCCAAGTGTTTTTTTAAAGTTAGGATACTATAATACTGTCTTGGGCCATATGGTACTTACACAAATTCCAAGGAGTCAAATTACAATATAATTCCATTATTATTTTTGAGTTTCTATAAGCTTACTAACAGAGGCAATTTTCTGATTCTGGTTGCACCAAAAGGTATGGCCCTAGAAAAAAAATCATGGAAAGAATTTTATCTTTAAAAATTAGTTATTCAAATTTTCGATCATCCATGGCCACTGATATTTCTAACTAACTGCTATGCATTATAAGCAACTTAGGTGGTTCTTCCAGAGAAAAAGGAGTGAATGATCATATAGTCTTTAAAAAGAAAACCTATGAGCTAAGAAATATAATAGTCTGTTCTAAAAAAGGAAAAAGTAGAAAATGTGAGTGAAAACAGGGTTTAAACCCTTAGGAAATTCATTCTTGTATAGGATATCATTTTGTTCATCACCAAGAAAAGGTAGTCAATATTAATTAAATCTTAAACAGGCAAGATAACCAGTTAAGCAGATGAAAAGAAAACTGCAAGGTGAGTAAGGCAGAAAAAAAAAAGAAAACATTTCTAGAAAGGAACTATTCTTGGATTTGCAGATGAGATGTACATGTAACAATATCCTTGTCATATATTGGAAATTGTGATTGTGTGACAGAGCTCTAATATTTGCAACACAGCAGACTCTTCTGTAATAATTATTTTAAAAGGCTTGCCTATGATAATTTACCATTTGAAGTAATGAACTTATTCAAGTATAACTATTGTACCTAGTTATAATCCCATTTGTTTTTTTTTTTTAAAAAAGGAATACAGATATTGATCACATCAAACATTTTCATTGAGAGGTTGACACGGACACTCATGCGTTTTATCGTGGATGGTCTCAGAAGCTTTCCTGTGTATGTGAAGCAGAACTACAGGCCTTTTTGTATAAGTTTCTGTACATTTTGTCCATGCTGTTCTCAAAGATGGGTCGGTGGGATTTTCCCTTATAAGAGGCTGCCCTGTTGGACCAGTATTCGCCATCATCCAAATGGAAAGTGCCACGTGGCTGCTGACATGAACTATAAAAAGGGATATAAAAGATTCAAAATAATAATGAAACAAAATTAGAGATAGTACCATGTAAATCAAATATTTATTGAGTACTCTACGGCTATTTAATACTCTGCTGGGGCTGTGAAAAAACACAGTAAGGCCTGTGCTTTCAGAGAGGGACATTTTAAAAGGGGAAGCAGAAGTATCTGTGTAAAACTGTTATAAAACAGTAAAATGAAAATTTTGTGTTAGAGTGAAAAAGGAATTCAGAGAACAGACACAGGTACAGCATAATAAAAGCAGAACACAGGTGGCCTGGTATGGCCAGTATAAGAATGCACAGCTTGGGCACAGTGGCTCATGCCTGTAATCCCAGTACTTTGGGAGGCCAAGACGGGCAGATCACCTGAAGTCAGGAGATCGAGACCAGCCTGACCTACATGGAGAAACCCCATATCTACTAAAAAAAACAAAATTAGCTGGGTGTGGTGGCACTTGCCTATAACCCCAGCTACTCGGGAGGCTGAGGCAGGAGAATCGCTTGAACCCAGGAGGCGGAGGTTGCAGTGAGCTGAGATCGCACCATTGCACCCCAGCCTGGATAACAACAGCAAAACTCCATCTCAAAAAAAAAAAAAGATTTTTGCACATTAATTTTGTATCCTGAGACTTTGCTGAAGTTGCTTATCAGCTTAAGGAGATTTTGGGCTGAGACAATGGGGTTTTCTAAATATACAATCATGTCATCTGCAAACAGGGACAATTTGACTTCTTCTTTTCCTAACTGAATACCCTTGATTTCTTTCTCTTGCCTGATTGCCCTAGCCAGAACTTCCAACACTATGTTGAATAGGAGTGGTGAGAGAGGGCATCCCTGTCTTGTACCAGTTTTCAAAGGGAATTTTTCCAGTTTTTGCCCATTCAGTATGATATTGGCTGTGGGTTTGTCATAAATAGCTCTTATTATTTTGAGGTACGTTCCATCAATACCGAATTTATTGAGCGTTTTTAGCATGAAGGGCTGTTGAATTTTGTCAAAAGCCTTTTCTGCATCTATTGAGATAATCATGTGGTTCTTGTCTTTGGTTCTGTTTATATGCTGGATTATGTTTATTGATTTGCGAATGTTGAACCAGCCTTGCATCCCAGGGATGAAGCCCACTTGATGATGGTGGATAAGCTTTTTGATGTGTTGCTGAATCCGGTTTGCCAGTATTTTATTGAGGATTTTTGCATCGATGTTCATCAGGGATATTGGTCTAAAATTCTCTTTTTTTGTTGTGTCTCTGCCAGGCTTTGGTATCAGGATGATATTGGCCTCATAAAATGAGTTAGGGAGGATTCCCTCTTTTTCTATTGATTGGAATAGTTTCAGAAGGAATGGTACCAACTCCTCCTTGTACCTCTGGTAGAATTCAGCTGTGAATCCATCTGGTCCTGGACTTTTTTTGGTTGGTAGGCTATTAATTGTTGCCTCAATTTCAGAGCCTGCTATTGGTCTATTCAGGGATTCAACTTCTTCCTGGTTTAGTCTTGGAAGAGTGTAAGTGTCCAGGAAATTATCCATTTCTTCTAGATTTTCCAGTTTATTTGCGTAGAGGTGTTTATAGTATTCTCTGATGGTAGTTTGTATTTCTGTGGGGTCAGTGGTGATATCCCCTTTATCATTTTTAATTGCGTCGATTTGATTCTTCTCTCTTTTCTTCTTTATTAGTCTGGCTAGTGGTCTGTCAATTTTGTTGATCTTTTCAAAAAACCAACTCCTGGATTCATTGATTTTTTGGAGGGTTTTTTGTGTCTCTATCTCCTTCAGTTCTGCTCTGATCTTAGTTATTTCTTGCCTTCTGCTAGCTTTCGAATGTGTTTGCTCTTGCTTCTCTAGTTCTTTTAATTGCGATGTTAAAGTGTCAATTTTGCATCTTTCCTGCTTTCTCTTGTGGGCATTTAGTGCTATAAATTTCCCTCTACACACTGCTTTAAATGTGTCCCAGAGATTCTGGTATGTTGTATCTTTGTTCTCATTGGTTTCAAAGAACATCTTTATTTCTGCCTTCATTTCGTTATGTACCCAGTAGTCATTCAGGAGCAGGTTGTTCAGTTTCCATGTAGTTGAGCGGTTTTGAGTGAGTTTCTTAGTCCTGAGTTCTAGTTTGATTGCACTGTGGTCTGAGAGACAGTTTGTTATAATTTCTGTTCTTGTACATTTGCTGAGGAGTGCTTTACTTCCAATTACGTGGTCAATTTTGGAGTAAGTATGATGTGGTGCTGAGAAGAATGTATATTCTGTTGATTTGGGGTGGAGAGTTCTATAGATGTCTATTAGCATTCTTATACACCAGTAACAGACAAACAGAGAGCCAAATCAGGAATGAACTTCCATTCACAATTGCTTCAAAGAGAATCAAATACCTAGGAATCCAACTTACAAGGGATGTAAAGGACCTCTTCAAGGAGAACTACAAACCACTGCTCAGTGAAATCAAAGAGGACACAAACAAATGGAAGAACATACCATGCTCATGGATAGGAAGAATCAATATCGTGAAAATGGCCATACTGCCCAAGGTAATTTATAGATTCAATGCCATCCCCATCAAGCTACCAACAAGTTTCTTCACAGAATTGGAAAAAACTGCTTTAAAGTTCATATGGAACCAAAAAAGAGCCCGCATCTCCAAGACAATCCTAAGTCAAAAGAACAAAGCTGGAGGCATCACGCTACCTGACTTCAAACTATACTACAAGGCTACAGTAACCAAAACAGCATGGTACTGGTACCAAAACAGAGATATAGACCAATGGAACAGAACAGAGTCCTCAGAAATAATACCACACATCTACAGCCATTTGATCTTTGACAAACCTGAGAGAAACAAGAAATGGGGAAAGGATTCCCTATTTAATAAATGGTGCTGGGAAAATTGGCTAGCCATAAGTAGAAAGCTGAAACTGGATCCTTTCCTTACTCCTTATACGAAAATTAATTCAAGATGGATTAGAGACTTAAATGTTAGACCTAATACCATAAAAATCCTAGAGGAAAACCTAGGTAGTACCATTCAGGACATAGGCATGGGCAAAGATTTCATGTCTAAAACACCAAAAGCAACGGCAGCAAAAGCCAAAATTGACAAATGGGATCTCATTAAACTAAAGAGCTTCTGCACAGCAAAAGACACTACCATCAGAGTGAACAGGCAACCTACAGAATGGGAGAAAATTTTTGCAATCTACTCATCTGACAAAGGGCTAATATCCAGAACCTACAAAGAACTCAAACAAATTTACAAGAAAAAAACAAACAACCCCATCAAAAAGTGGGCAAAGGACCTGAACAGACATTTCTCAAAAGAAGACATTCATACAGCCAACAGACACATGAAAAAATGCTCATCATCACTGGCCATCAGAGAAATGCAAATCAAAACCACAATGAGATATCATCTCACACCAGTTAGAATGGCAATCATTAAAAAGTCAGGAAACAACAGGTGCTGGAGAGGATGTGGAGAAATAGGAACACTTTTACACTGTTGGTGGGATTGTAAGCTAGTTCAACCATTATGGAAAACAGTATGGCGATTCCTCAAGGATCTAGAACTAGATGTACCATATGACCCAGCCATCCCATTACTGGGTATATACCCAAAGGATTATAAATTATGCTGCTATAAAGACACATGCACACGTATGTTTACTGCAGCACTATTCACAATAGCAAAGACTTGGAATCAACCCAAATGTCCATCAGTGACAGATTGGATTAAGAAAATGTGGCACATATACACCATGGAATACTATGCAGCCATAAAAAAGGATGAGTTTGAGTCCTTTGTAGGGACTTGGATGCAGCTGGAATCCATCATTCTTAGCAAACTATCACAAGAACAGAAAACCAAACACCGCATGTTCTCACTCATAGGTGGGAACTGAACAATGAGATCACTCGGACTCAGGAAGGGGAACATCACACACCGGGGCCTATCATGGGGAGGGGGGAGGGGGGAGGGATTGCATTGGGAGTTATACCTGATGTAAATGACGAGTTGATGGGTGCAGCACAGCAACATGGCACAAGTATACATATGTAACAAACCTGCATGTTATGCACATGTACCCTACAACTTAAAGTATAATAATAATAAATAAAAAAAATAAAATAAAATAAAATAAAATAAATAAATAAATAAAAAAAAAAAAAAAAAAAAAAAAAAAAAAAGAATACATAGTTGCTAAAAGTCAGGCACACCTGAAACTGAATTCCAGCTCAGTCTTTTATAAGCTGTGAGACCTTGGGCAATTTATTTAACTATCCAGAGTCTCAGCTTCCTTAACTTTAGTTTTACAGGATTGTTTTAAAATTTAAACATAGAAGTTATTAAATAAGAAACACGAAACCAGGTACTTTATATCTATTTATGAATACATCTTACAACCTTTAAAAGTTGGTAGACATAGAAATTAAGACTCAGTGAAGTTAAGTGACTTGCCTAAGACTGCTCAGCTAGTAAGTGGCAAAATAAAAAAGACAATATGTGTGCTCTAAGACGCTTTCTACTATGCCATGCTGCTATTGCCCTCAAGGAGTAGAAAATTAGGCTAAAT
This sequence comes from Macaca thibetana thibetana, assembly GCF_024542745.1. Taxonomy (NCBI): domain Eukaryota; kingdom Metazoa; phylum Chordata; class Mammalia; order Primates; family Cercopithecidae; genus Macaca; species Macaca thibetana. The sequence goes on from NC_065578.1 coordinate 47,551,415, forward strand.
ATGAACATTTGTGGAAAATGGAAACAAGGCAGAAGAGTTTCAAGTGAAAGGATCAACTGTAGTTTTGAGGGTCTTAAGGAAAAAAGAAGGTGGGAGGGAGAGAGAGCGAGCGAGCGCGTGCGAGAGCGCGCACATGTAAGTGAGAGCAAGCCCATAGGAAGCTAATGAAATAGACTAAGACTGGGCTGGATGTGATGAAGACAGAAAAGAAAAGGTAACTCTTTCTTAAGGATTAATAGCACTCTTCATGTTATCAGTGTTATAATTTTACTAACATAAACATTAAATTCTGGAATTACATTTTTTTATAGATAAAATGTTGAGTTTATTTTCTTATATAAATAATTGACTTTCTTCAAGGTCAATGAAATACTTTTTATAGATTAGACCTCCCAGGCCTGTTAGATTGTAAAGTTTCTTCCCGGACACACGCAACCTACAAACCAAGATTACACCATGAACAAATACAAAACCTGAATAGACCAATAATAAATAACAATAATGAAGCAGTAATAAAAAGTCTCCCATAAAAGAAAAGCCCTGGATCTCTGGCTTCACTGCTGAATTCTACCAAATATTTAAAGAAGAACTAACAAGAAGTCTACTCAAAATATCACAAAAAATTGAAGATATGAGAAAACTCATTTTACAAGGCTAGCATTACCTAGGTACCAAAACCAGACAAAAAAAACAAAAAGAAACTACAGGCTAATATTCCTGATGAACATATGCAAAAATCCTCAACAGAAGATTAGAAAATTGAATTCAAAAACACATGAAAAAGATCATTCACCATGATCGAATGGTATTCATTCCAGGGATGCAAGGATGGTTCATTATGGGCAAATCAATAAATGTGATACATAATATCAACGGAATCAAAAACAAAAAAAATGTATAATCATTTCAACGGGTGCTGAAAAAGCATTCAATACAATTCAACATCCACTCATAATAAAACCCCTCCACAAACTGGGCATAGAAAGAACATACCTCAAAATGATAAAGGCCATATGTAACAAACTTACAGCTAATATTATACTGAATTGGAAAAAATGAAAAGCCTTTCCACTAAGATCTGAAATAGGACAAAGACGCCCACTTTCGCCACTTATATTCAACATAGTAATGGAAGTCCTAGCCAGAGCAATTAGGCAAGTGAAAGAAATAAAGGGGATCCAAATTGAAAAACAATAAGTCACATTATTCCCTTCTATAGAAAACATGATCTTATATTTAAAAAACATAAAGACTCTACCAAAAAAATTAAAATGAATAAACACATTTAGTAAGGTTGCAAAATAAAAAATTAACATGCAATAATCAGCATTTCTATCTGCCAAGAGTAAACAATCTGCAAAAGAGATCAAGAAAGCAATCCCATTTCCAATACTAAAAAAAAAAAAAAAAAATTCAGCCAGAAAAGTGAGACTGCTATGACAAAAACTATAAAACACTGATGAAATAAACTGAAGAGAACACAAGAAAATGGAAAGATATCCATGTTCATAGATTGAAAGAATCAATATTGTTAAAATGCCTATACTACCTGAAGCAATCTAGAGTCAATGCAATCTCTATCAAAACACTAATGACATTCTACACAGCAACCATAACAAAACAATCCTAAAATTTATTTGGGACTACAAAAACAAACAAACAAACAAACAAAAAAAAAAAAACAAAACAAAACAAAACAAAAAAAAAGACTAGAATAGCCAAAGCAATCCTGAGCAAAAAGAACGAAGTTGGAGGCATCACATAACCTGACTTCAAATTAAACTGTGACGCTATAGTAACCAAAACAGCATAGTACTGGAATAAAAACAGACGAATAGATTAATGGAATAGAATACAGAATGAAGAAATAAATCCACACATTTACAGTAAACTCATTTTTGACAAAGGAACCAACCACATACATTGGGGAAAGGACAGTCTTTTCCAAAAATGGTGCTGGAAATACCAGATATTCATAGGCAAAAGATAAAAATATAATGCCTATCTCTCACCATATACAAAAATCGAACTAAAATGGATTAAATACTTAAATGTGAGACCTGAAAGGATGAAACTACTGAAGAAAATATTGGGGAAATGCTTTAGGATATTGATCTGGGCAAAGATTACTTGAGTAACATTTTAAAAGCATAGGCAACCAAGCAAAAATAAACAAATGGGATCACATCAAGCTAAACAGCTTCTGCACAGCAAAGGAAACAATAAACAAAGTAAAGAGATACAATACGTAACGGGTGAAAATGTTTGCAAACTACTCATCTGAGAAGAGATTAATAACCAGAATATATAAGAAACTGAGCAGCGGAAAAAATAAAAATAATCTGATCTCTGATTTTAAAATGAGCAAAAGATCTGAATAGATATTTCTCAAAAGAAGAAAAAAAAATGGCCAAAAGATATATTTCTTAAATGCTCAATGTCACTAATCAAATCAAAACCACAGTAAGAAATCATCTCAATCCAGTTAAAATGGTTTTTATTAAAAAAGACAAAAAATAATGCACGCTGCTGAGGATACGGAGAAAGGGGGCTGCTCATATACTGTTGGTGAGAATGTAAATTAGTATAGTCCACTAGGAAAAACAGTATGAAGGTTTCTCAAAAAAAAAAAAAAAAAAATAGAACTACCTTTTGATCCAGTAATCCTACTGCTGGGTATATATCCAAAGGAAATAAAATCAGCATATTGAAGAGACGTCAGCACTCCCATATTTATTGCAGCATTATTCACAATAACAAAGCTATGAAATCAATCTAAGTGCCCATCAGTGGATGAACGGGTAAAGCAAATGTGGGAAATAGATACAATGGAATATTATTCAGCTATTAAAAAATGAAATCTTTTCATTAGCAACAACATGGGTGGAACTAGAGGACATCATGTTAAGTGAAATAAGCCAGGCAAAGAAAAACAAATATCACATGTTCTCACTGATCTGTGGCAGCTAAAAAAGTTGACCTCACGGATGTGGAGAGTAGAATGGTGATTACCAGGGACTGGGAAGGGGAGGAGGGAATAGAGGGTGAAGAGAGGTTGGTTAAAGAGTAGAAAAATACAGTTATGAAGAAGGGATAAGTTCTAGAGTTTGATAGCTCAGTAGGGTGATCATAGTTAGCAAAAATTTGTTGTATATTTCAAAATAGGTAGAAGAAAGATTTGGAATGTTCCCAATATAAAGAACTGATTTACTACATGATTTGATTTACTACACATTGTATGCATGCATCAAAATGTTATATGTACATTAGGAATATGTACAATTATGATGTACCAATTTATTGAAAAAAACAGAAAATTTAAATTACTCAAATTGAAACTGTTATGAATAATTTCATAATTGAAACATTTTTGTTGAGCATATCCCTACTGTCAATATCCTTAAAATTAGGCATAAACAAATAGAAAACAGTTTTTATCAATAGCTAGTTTTATAAAAGAACAGTGTTAAAAATTCCACATAACAGCCATAATAGAAGAGATAATATTCTAAACACAAATTTAAAATTATTTTTATCTTTATTTTTCTTATTTTGTTGCCAACTCCCATTTACATGAACCATCACTTCAGGCCTGGTCATTAAAATTTGGGCTAATGCTGAAATACAATAGTGATGTGAGAAACACACAACCATAGAGAGAATTTTAAATCTCCTGAAAACAGAAGAAATTTGAAATAAATGTAGAAGGTACTAAAAGGAAGAAGAAGCATCCTCTAGGGCCCTGGGAATTGGCAGGGCTATCATAACAAACGTCTAAAATGTATTAGAAGCCACACAATATAAAAGCGAGAAGGAAATCTTATGGGTAGTTGATTCCTTCCCTACTCAGCTCCCCAAACCAAAGATGTCAGAAATAAGGGGTCATTTATTCAGTTCTTGATAAGAGATTTCTTTCAAATGAGTTTCAACTTAAAGGTGATAGAAGACGTGAGACAACTATCATAGATAAGCTGATACCTGGAAGATAACATAGCAAACTATATTTTCCCACTCTGCAATTCCTGTAGAAAAACACTGAATACCTGCTAGACCTCATGGCTGAAAACCTCAATGTGTATATAGACTTTAAAAAAAGTATTGAGTGACGAGCATAATTTTTCTTGAGGAAAAACACAAAGAAATAACTTGTATCTCTTTATTAATGTTCTCTATTTGATGATTTTTATTAATGTTCTCTATTTGATGATTCATTGTCATACTTCAATTTTTTAACACGCTTTCCTTTAGCTTTGAATGTAGCTGCTTTGAAGTGTGCTGAATCTAACATCTCGAATTCCTCAGAGACAGTTTCCAGTAATTCATTGTTCACATATATGGGTCATACTTCTTTCTTTACATGTCTCAAAGTTTTTGTAGAAAACAATGTTTTAGATCTAGTTGAGACTGCAGAAACTCTGGCCTTTTCGATTCTTTGTTCAATGATTTGCCTGGACTGATACTGTGAATTGTTTCTTCACACTGCCCAGCTCCTTGTGTCTGTTTCTTTATTTTTTTAATTGTTGCTATTTTATTTTATAGGTTTAGGGGGTGCAAGGACAGTTTTGTTACTTGAATATATTACATAATGGCGAATCCGAGCTTTTAGCTTTTAGTGTACTCATGGTTCAATAGTGAACGCTAACCAACAGGTATTTTCTCAACCCCATCCTACCTTTTAGAATCTCCAGTGTTTATTATACCTCTCTGTATGTCCTTGTGTACCCATTGTTTAGCTCCTATTTGCAATGAGAACATGTGGTACTTGTCTTGGCTTCTCAGGGGCTACCCCGGAGTTAGCATAGCTTAGTGGCTAGCAAATGACTAGTGAGAGCCAGTAAACCTATAAGGCTTCCATATTTCGCCAATGGATCGATATGTGGCTTTGGTAGTATATTCAAAGTTTATCTAGTTTACAAGTCTGCCCTGCATTTTACTTTCTGCCTTCACAAGGCTTCACATTCAATCATAAATTAGTGGCTCATTAGGGCCTTCACCAATCTCTCTCATGCATATGTATAGCCTTATGCATTAACATAATCTTCTAGCCAACCAGGAATACGTAGAACTTGATATCAAGGCCAGCCAACTGTGGCTATCTTCTCTCAGATCTTTACTGTCTGCCCCAACCAGTATTAAAACTTCAGGCCTCCTCTGCTTGTTTGCCAGGTAGTACTAAAACTTCAGTTCTCCCTTCCTTGTTTGCCAATAAACCATTATTGTTTCTGTTAATGGAATTTCCCATGCTCTGCTCCATATAGTTAGTTATTTCTGGGAGCAGAGCTGCCAGTATTTCAACATGACTTCCCTAGTAGAACTTTTGTGATATGGAGCTGGGGAGTGGTAGATGGGGATGGAACCTCCAGGTTATAATGTCACAGGCTCTAACTGTTCTGATATTCAGTAAATTTTTTAAGTTAACTTTGAAATTGATATATAATATTTGTACATATTCCTAAGGTACATATGATATTTTGATGCATGCATACAATGTGTAGTGAATCAAATCATGGTAATTGGGATATCACCTCAAACATTTATCCCTTCTTTGTACTGGAAACATTCCAAATCTTTCTTCTAGCTATTTTGAAATATACAACAAATTTCTGTTAACTATGGTCACCCTACTGGGCTATCAAACTCTAGAACTTATCCCTTCTTCATAACTGTATTTTCTCTACTCATTAACCAACCTCTCTTCACCCTCTATTTCCTCCTCCCCTTCCCAGTCCCTGGTAATCACTATTCTACTCTCCACCTCCATGAGATCATCTTTTTCAGCTGCCACATATGAGTGAGAACATGCAATATTTGTCTGTGCCTGGCTTATTTCACTTAACACGATGTCCTCTAGTTCTGCCCATGTTGTTGCTAATGAAAAGATTTCATTTTTTAAAATAGCTGAATAATAGTCCATTGTGTCTATTTCCCACATTTGCTTTACCCGTTCATCCACTTAGGTTGATTTCATAGCTTTGTTATTGTGAATAATGCTACAATAAATATGGGAGTGCTGATATTTCTTCAATATGCTGATTTTCTTTCTTTTAGGTAGTATAACCAGAAGATTTTCTTGATAAATGCTTCTCAATTTGTTATATGCTTTTGGTCAATTCCAGGAGTTCTTAAATTGTTGTTTTTGACAGTTCTGTTCAGTTTGTTTCTTTGGGGGAAAAGGATTTGCTGAGCTCCTTGCTCAGTCATTCCAGAGATTCATGCAAACTTCTTCATGATGCCTGTGTCAAACAGCATCTGTAGAGGGTTGATAGTAAGTCAAGACTGCAAACTCTCTCTTGACTTCTACTGACAGAAACCTCAAGGCTGGCAAGGAGGTGATTACTTTGAGTGTAGTTCCTCTAATCTTTGAGATGGAAAGCAGAACAGGAGGACTTCTTGGCCTAGTACATAATATTACTTGAGGATAAAACTAAAATAATATCCTAATCATTTCAATAGCTTCTGGATCTAATATCAAAGATACTTTTCTAAAAGTCTTGAAGGACTGACCACTTCATCCGATTGATTCAAGTGTATATATAAGAGGAGCAGCAATGATTATAAAGTGACCTCAAAAATGTGTAAGCAGAACTTTTCTGACACCCTGCTTAACTCTCATTTGAGAGGTACCAAATTGTTCAGGGTGATCAAAAGCTTAATCAATAACACTGCTTGGTGAGCTGAAAAAAGAACCAATATTGGGGTTTATGGCAAACTTTAAATTGACAGCAGCACTTTTGAAAATGTAGTATTTATCTACCTATGTTAGAATTACCCATGATATCCCATTTTTAATTTTATTGTATTTATTTTGTAGAGACAGGGTCTTGCTCTGTTGCCCAGGTTATTCTCAAAATCTTGGCCTCAGGTGCTTCTCCCATGGGGGCCTCCCAAAGCACTGGGATTACAGGCATGAGCCATTGCACCTGGCCCCATGATATCTCTTAAAGTACAGATTTCCATGTGTTACTTATATATAAGAATCAGCATCTATGGGGGTAAAAAGTGGAAATCTATATTTTTAACAAACAACTTAGATAATTTGAAAATGAAGCTCTTTCCTGTATCAACTCTTCTCACTTCTTGCCCAAATTAGAATTAATTATATGCGTTAAGCACCCAAAATCGGGATGCTAATCCATATAACAATTTAGGGAATATGCCTTTAATGAAGAATAACAAAGGGTAAAAAATACTCTTCCTCAGGGTGTGTACCCTCTGAATCTTTCTTTTCCTCTTTGGATTGCTTCACCTTCAAATTTACCTATAATAAACTATTTACTTTAAAGAGAGGCCCAGGTTGCTCCTTGCTTGGGAGGCAATAACTTCGAGAAAGGAAGTCACACTCCCACTTATACTCTGTGTAAGGGGCATAAGGAGTCCTCACATGTTCATAGATGGTCTAGCCTAGCTTACCAGAGTAAAGATCAGAGATTTGAATGCAAAACCCAAGTTAGCAATTAAAAAATATTCCATTCGTTGAAGTTTTGTTTGTTCCTCAGGAATCTCAGGAAGGTGAAAGCTATATATTACAGTAACTAGTGGTATAAATCCAAAATTTACAGTTTTTAATATTGCATTAAATTTATGTCAGTTGACACAGAGCTGTAAAAAATCTTGATGAAATTTGCTCATATCAAATGTTATTATTAACATTTCTCAAATTTTAGATGAGAACAGAATTTGCTCTTACAGAATTTGATCTTAAATTATTAAAAAAGGTTGGCTCATGGTCTAAAATTATAAGAACTGTTTTTTATATTAGAATAAATACATTCTGAAGTATGTGAGTTTTCAGGGCAGACAAATCTTAAGTAGGATGAAAGGCATCACCAATAATTGACTATATTTGTTTTTACACATAAGTTCCAGTAATGCAAACATATTAAAATTTTAATAGGAATTTACAGTTAAAAATAAATACTAATTATCCTTTTGAGTCTAAATTTCCCACAAATTCAGCAGATTATAAAACAGTTATTTTTATAGGAACTATAAGAAGGATATACATATATTTCATTCATACCTATACTCGGGGTCACTGTCATAGGCAGAGTCTCTATATAAAAGACTTCTTTTCAGTTCCAGTTCATCATCTTTCTCCAGGTCTCTCTGGTCTCTCTCATCCTGAAAAATTTTAAAGATTTCCATTAACTCATTGTCTCATTGTCCCCAAAATGATGCTTATGTTTCTTCAGAAAATGCTCTTCCCCTCCCCTTATAAATTTTAATTTATAAGAAACGGAATTAAATGCTAGTGTTTCTTTGGGGGGAAAAAAGGTTAAGTGAGGATTTACTATCCTTTCCAATAAAACTATACAGTTTTATTATAGTTTTTGCTAATATTGCTTATCAAAGATTAGGTATCAAGTAGATACTTCTTGAATCCATAAAAATAGAGGAATGACTCCTGTGTCATGATACGTAACTTAATATTATCTTATACATTGTTATATGAACTCAAGAGATTGTACCTGCATTCTGAGGAATAAGTATTTGAGAAAACTATGTAGATACAAGCATTCTAACATGCACCTATGACTTACAAAGGAAATGGCTTAGACTTATTAATCAAAAGCCAAAATGCAGTAACAATCCAGAAAAGGCAAAAACAAAAGGCAAGGTAACTGAAATGAAAATATATGGTTACCCCCACCTTGTACGGGCAGCCTGTTCTTAATTTCTAATAGACACATATAAGGACATAAGAAATAGTATTCTGAAGAGATGGCTTTGTTAACTATAACATTCACAGTTAAGTTCATGTGTGGTAATGGTATATAATTTAATACCAAATGCCTTTCTCAAATACTAGTGAATATCCTTGTGTTCCTTAGTCAAACAAGAAGAGAAACAAACAGAACTGATAACAAAGTAAACTAGTAAGCACAAATAAGGATTAGTATTAGTAAGGGGTTCATTCACTTGATGTAAGAAATCAGCTGAATGTACATTGTGAAGAAAAATGATTTTAAAAATTTGCTGATGGCATGAAACTAGGAAGACAGCATTATGTGTAAACATGTGTGCAATAAATAATAGAGCTTGTTTAAAAATCACAGAAAATATGCATACAAATTTAGAATTGTTATAGTTTCTTGGTTTTATCATTATGAAGTAACCTTTATTTCTATAACTACTTTTTTTCCCCTTAACTTCTTTTGGTCTACTATTCATATAGAGACAACCACTTTCTTTTAGTTAGTGCTTTAACGATATATATTTGTCCTTTTATTTTCAGCCACTCGTTATTATTAGATCTTTTTCTTGAATGGCATATTATTGGATATTCCTTATTTTTACCTATTCTGAGAAGTCAATGAAGTGGAGCATTTAGTCTATTATCAAAGAAAATGTAATTGCCTGTAGTGAGTGTGAAAGACTTGGCAAAGAAATGAAATAAAAAGGATAGCTGTCTTAAAGGAGTAAAAATACAACTACTAAAACTATTCCTGTAGAGTGTTGATGCCTATCTAGATCAAGGATATCATATAGGGGAATTCAGACCTGAGAAACAAAAAGGAATAGATTAGCTTAAAGGTTATTCCTTTCAAATTTTCAGACTATATTTTGTGATATTTTATAAATATATAATTATATATAAATACAATTATATATAATATATAAATACATAGTTAATAGCTTAAAATAAGGTGTGATCCTTGTTGCCTCCTTGTGTTTGAATAACTTGCCCTTTGAAAAAAATCATCTATACAAGGATCTATAAGCTAATAACTATGTTTTGATCTTTCTTGCTTTGTTGCATATCTTGTAATTTTATGTTGACATCTGGAAATTTTAAGTAATATGTTGTGACATATCTGGAATGAATATTTCCTTATTATCTTCTGTCTGTCCTGTCCACTGGTGAATGTGGGATACTGAGGTCTCTATTAAATTGCATATCTATTTCTTCTTTCTATTCTATCAGTTTTTCCTTATATTTTTGGGATCTCTTTTAGGTGCATATATATTTGTAATGGTCATATATTCCTGATGGTTTGGCCCTGTTGCCATTATAAAATATTTTTATTTGTCTTTAGTATGAAATTTAGTAAGAAAAAATTCTCTTAAAGTCTATTTGTCCAATATTTGTGTAGCCACTGCAATTCTCTTATGCTGTTGAACGGTATGCTTTTGTTTCCTTTTACATTCAACTTATTTGTGCCTTTGAATCTAAAGTGCATCTCTTGTAGACAGAGTATAGTTGAACCATGATTTTTATCCAGTCTCCAAAATTCTACCTCCTAATAGGAGTGTTTAATTTTTAAAATATCATGAACTACCTATAGGTATGTTTACATACCTATAAGATTTACATTTGCCATTTTGCTATTTTCTATGTCTTTTTTCACTTCTCCATTGTTGCCTTCTTTTGTGTTTGATATTTTCCAGGGATGATTTTTAATTTCCTGTACACTGTATTTTTGAGACATTTTCTTAGTAGTTTCCATGATGATTACAAATAACATCTTAATACAGAAGAATCTAAGTTTAGATGATAGGAACTTAATTTCAATGGGATATGGAAACTTTGCTCTTACATGTTTACAATCTCTCCCCTTTTCTTTTAATTGCTATTTTTACGCAAATTACATCTTTATATAATATGCTCCCACCAACATATATTTATAATTATTGTTTTGTGAGGTCATCTCTTAAATCAGATAGAAGAACTAAAGAGTTACTGGCAAAAACTGTATTTCGCCTATCTTTTATATTTACCTAGTTACCATTATCATCGCTCTTTATTTCTTCATGTGAATCTATACTATTGTCTAGTGTCCTTTCACTTCATCCTGAAGGGCTCCTTTTAGTATTTCTTGTAGTGCAAATCTGCTAGTGATAAACCTGGTGTTATTTGAGAATGTTAATTTATTTTATATTTTTGAAAGACAGTTCTGCTGGATATTCATGGTTGAGAGTTCTTTTCAGTACATTGAATATATCATTACACTGCCTTTTGGACTTCATAGTTTCTGATTTAAACCAGTTTATGTGATGAATCCCTTCTCCCTTGCTGTTTTTAAGATTCTCTTTCTGTCTTTGGCTTTTTTCAAAACACTTTTTTTTCAAAACACTTTTTTTTCTAGATACAGAGTCTAACTCTGTCACCAGGCTGAAATGCAGTGGCGAAATCATAGCTCACTGTAGCCTTGAACTCTTGGGCTCAAGAGACTCTCCCGTTTCAACCTTCTGAGTATTAGGGATTACAGGTATTTGCCATGATGTCCGGCTTATCTTTGGCTTCAGACTTATGGTTTATAATGAGCCTCAAGTGTGGATCTATTTGAGTTTATCTTACTTAAGAGTTTATTGAGCTCCTTAGATAATAATTTTCTTCAATTTGGCAAGGACCATTATTTCTCCAAATATTCCTTTTGTCCCTTCCTTTCTCCCTCTTTTTCTGAAATTCTTATTACAGGTATGTTGGCATGCTTAATGGTATCCCACAAATCCATATGTGTTCATTATTTTTATTCTTCATTCTGTTCCTCACACTGAATTATCTCATTTGACTTGTTTTCAAGTCCAATAATATTTTCTTCTGCCTGCTCGTAGGGTGCTAATGAGTCCTTCTAATAAATTTTTCATTTCTGAATATGTACTTGTCAACTTCAGAATTTTTATTTGGTTATTTAAAAAATAGTTTATAACTCTTGATTGAAATTTTATATTTTATGAGACATAATTCTAACACTTTATTTCTTTATGAATGCTTTCTTTTGGTTCTTTGAATAAATATATTTAATGTAACTGATTTATGGTCTTTGTCTAGTGAGTTCAATGTGTAGGATCCTCAAGGACAGTTTCTATTCATTGCTTTTTTCCTTCATTTCTGCTGTTTATTGTTGTTGTTTATTCTAGTTCTTAGTTTAGTGATTTTCTGACTTAGTTCTGCAAAGTCAACATTCCTTTCTGTGGTTAATCACTGATATCTCTATTCTGTTAGCTGAGTCATCAAGTCATTGGACAGACATTTCTATAAATGCTTAGGACCATTAAGTCTCCCAGTGTTTGCTGAGCAGCTCTATGTCGGGAGTACACTTTCAACACTTAGCCTAAGCCTTAACTTCTTGTTTATGCAGAGCCTTAAGGTAGGTTGGAACTGAAAGCTTTGGACCTTCTTGTCTTTTCTAATCAAGTACATAGCCTTAGACATATGCACAGTCCTACAAATATGAGTGGTCTTCTAAAATCCCAGGAATATGTGGTATCTTTTCAAAGCCCCCTATAGACACACTCAGCTTTGTCTTTGAAGGTTTTTGATTGGTCTATTGTTTAACTCAACTGCTATTCACCATTTCAGTTTGCAGTGAGGTTTAACAATTGCCTGTAATTATTTCTTTTAAAAATGCCCTCCACAGCAAAGATTTTGCACTGGCAAAGCTCTCACTCAAAGTGGGGTCTTCCAGGCAATCTCCAGACAAGTCACATAATGACAATTCTCTGAGAATGGTCTTTGAAGAAACTCTTAACTTTATTTTACCTCTGACAGTGCCTGCCAAAATTTTGGTTTTCACTGAGATTGTGGCATGTTGGTTATCAAGACTAATATGCAGCTAGAGAGCAGGCGATGGGACTAGGTCAAGTTAAAATGCCATAAAACTTACTGACCCTACCAATATTCAGTTGTTTTTCATGCTGAAGCATTTGCTTTAGCTTCTAGAGACAAAGCATATAAACTTGTGAGAGCCCCCTATGACTCTGGCCCCAACGAGTTTTTTACTCTCATGCTGTATTAGTCAGGATTCTCTAGAGAAAACAGAACCGACAGGATATGTGTACAGTTCGAAGACACCAATACTTCATTTTTCAACAATGAACCGAAGAATCAGGCAGAAGATCAACCAGTAAATGGAAGACCTAAACAACAATGTAAATCAACTAGACCTAGCAACATCTATAGAACATTCCACCCAACGATAGCAAAATACATATTCTTTTCAAGTGCATATGAAAAATGCTCCAGGAGAGACCATATGTTAGGCTATAAAACAAATTTCAATAAATTTGAAAGAAGTGAAATCATATAAAATATGTTACCTGGCCACAGTAAAATGAAATTAGAGAATAATAGCAGAAAAAAATTTGGGTAATTAATAAGTATGTAGAAATCAAACAGTATATTACTAAATGATCAATGGGTTAAATAAAACATCACAAGGGACACTAGAAAATACTTCAAGAGAAATTTAAATTATGACAAAACATATAAAACTTAATAATGAAAATGAGGCAGTACTTCTAGAGAAACATGGCTTTAAAGACCTACATGAAAAAAGAAGACCTCAAATCAGTAACCCAAAGCTTTCACTTCAAAAACTACAAAAAGAACATCAAACCAAATCCAAAACAAGTAAAATACAAACATTAGAATGGAAATAAATGAGATCAAGAATAGAAAACCAGATAAAACCAAAGAAAACCAAAGTTGCTTCTTTGAAATCATAAAATATTTGGCAATGTTTTAGTTAGACCAACAAGACTCTAATTACTAAAATCAGTAATGAAAAATGGGACATTACTAGAGGTCTTACAGAAACAAAAAGGATAATAAGGAAATATGTGAAATAATTGTAAACCAAAATAATTATAGAATTGTCTACAATGGTATCTATAATGAAAAGAACAAATTACTAGAAAGATAAAAGCTATTTAAACAGACCCAAGAAGAAACAGGAAATCTGAATGTACCTATAACAAAGAAAGAGATAATTAGTAATCAAAAAAACTTAAAGTAATTTAAAAAACACAAAGAAGAGCTCAAAACCACATGGTTTCATGGCAATATACACGTAAGAAGAATGAACACCAAATCTTTACAACTTCTTCCCAAAAATTTAAGAGGAAGAAGAACTCACGAACTCATTCTATAAGGTCATTATTCCTTTGATACCAAAAGCAAAGATAACACACACAAAAAAACCCTAAATACCAATAAATTTTATGAATATGGATGCAGAATTTCTTAGTAAAATACTTGCAAGCCAAATCCAGCAAGACGTAAAAAGGATTATACACCATAACCAAGTGGGAATTATCCAAACAATGCAAGGTTGACTCATATAAAATTCAATCAATGTCATAAGTCATATTAATAATAATATTAATATTATTAAGTCATATTGGATCCTATCCAAAATGATAGGATCATCTCAATAGATGCAGGGAAAGTATGTGACAAATACCAACAACACTCAAAAAACTAAGAGTAGAAGGAACTTCCTCAAGATGATAAACACCATCTGTAAAAAACATAGAGCTAATAGCATACTTATTTGTAAAGGAGTGAAATCTTCCCCTTAAGATCAGGAATAAAACAAGGATGGGCGCTCTCCCCACTTCTATTCAGCAATATATTGGAGGTACTATCCAGGACAATTAGCCAAGAATATGATATAAAAGAAATCAAGATCAGAAAGGAAATAAAAACATTTCTATTTGCAGATGATTCTGTATTTTAAAAATTCCACATATACACACAAAATAACTATTAATGCTAATCAAATAAGTTCAGCAAGATTGCAGGACACCCTTCCATCACAGAACTTTGTAATCCTATTCAATCAGAGCCCTGTTGACCCTGCACCCCTGCTCCAGCACCTCCAGACTAACACACCTGGGGACTGTGTACAAGCACTGCTCAATCCCATGTGGAATTAACACATGAAAATGCACTGCATTCCTAAACACTATCAATAAACAATCTGAAAATAAAATTAAGGAAACAATATCATGTACAATAGGATCAAAAATAACAAAACACTTAGGAGTAAACTTGATTTTTAAAAAGCTTAAAATGAACACTGAACTACAAAACATATTTAATAAAAGATGCCCTAAATACATTTTTATAAAGTGCTATCTTCACAGATCAAAAGATATTTAAACAATTATTATTAATAAAGCAATATTCTCCAAAATGATCTAGAGAGCCAACACAATTCCTATATAATTCCGGCCACAGTTTTCATGCAAAAATTGAAAAGTTGGTCCTAAAATTCATACAGAAATGCAAAGGACCTAGAATAGTTATTCTTGAAAAAGAAGAAAAGTTGGAAGACTAACAATTCCTGATATCAACATTTACTACAAAAGCCATTGCAATCAAAATAGTATGATAATAGCATAAGGATAGACATACAGATCAATGAAACAGAATTGAGAATCCAGAAATAAACCCATACATTTATAGTCAATTGATTTTTTTTATAAAGATGCCAAGACAATTCAGTGGGGGAATTATCTTTTTAACAAATGGTGCTGGGACAACCAGATTTCCACATGAAAAAGAATTAACTTTGACTCCCTATCTCACACAAAATACAAAAATCAACTCAAAATTGATCAATGACCTAAATGTAATGGCTAATACTGCAAAACTCTTAGAAAACATAGGCATAAATGTTTATGTCCCTAGACTAAGCAACAATTTCTGAGATATCCTAAGCAAAAGCAACCAAAGGAAACATAGAAAAGTTGGATTGCATCAAAATTTAAAAAACATTTATGCTTCAAAACACAGTATTAGAAGGTGGAAGACAAACCACGAATGGAAGAATATATTTGCAAACATTATCTAAGACGAGACTTGTACCCAGAATATATAAAGAGCTCTCAAAATTCAATAATAAGGCAGATAACTATAAGCAGCTAGTGAGCGCCTCTCTCATGGAGAGCAATCAAAATAGCAAGGAAATACTAACACTTCAAGTAGATTTGTCTAAGAGAGCACAGTGAAATTCACCAGAGAAGCCATGAAAATCAAGGAAAGAAGACAGTGAAGTCAGGCAGCCCTCCAAGCAGGACTGGCGCAGAGCTAGGAAAGGTTCCCTAAAGCAGGGAAGGGATGGCTAAATAAGAGATCCTCAGTATTTTACCCTTCCATCACAGAACTTTGTAATCCTATTCACTGCAGAGCCCTGTTGACCCTGCACCCCTGCTCCAGCACCTCCAGACTAACACGCCTGGGGATTGTGTACAGGCACTGCTCAAGCCCATGTAGAATCCCACAGGCTTGTGATCCTTGAGCATCCTGGTGCCAAATGCTGTACCCCGCCAAGAAGGAAGGCCAGGCACTTTCACATGCCCCAAAGACAGATACCACATTCACAGCATGGAGAAGAGGGCAAACAATGCACCGCACAACTTCCCACTTCCACTGCTCACTGCAGCAAAAGGCACCCCTGCCTTAGTGTCATGCCCCCAAGTGCAGCCACCCTTCCCTGCCTGTGGTCTACCACTGAAGCTCACCATTTCTCTGAAAGCCCAGTCCCCAGAGGCTGTTGATGAGTCCTTTGTCTCCTACAACGGTCACCACCACTGCTCAAATAGTCTCAAAAGGACAAATCTAAGAGATATTGGCCTTAAAGAGGAGGTAGAAAAAGAGATAGGGGTAGAACATTTATTCAAAGGGATAATAACAGAGAACTTCCAAAACCTGGATAAAGATATTGGTATTCAAGTACAAGAGGGTTATAGCACAACAAGCAGATTTAACCCAAATAAGACTACCTCAAGACATTTTATAATCCAACTGCCGAATACCAAAGATAAAGAAAAGATCCAAAAAGCAGCAAGAGAAAAACAAGTAATACACAAATGAGCTCCAAAACATCTGGCAGCAAGCTGACTTCTCAGTGGAAACCTTACAGGCCAGGAGAGGGTAGCAACATATATTTGAAGTGCTGAAGGAAAACCTTTTATTGTAGAATAGTATATCTGGCAAAAAGATCTTTTGAACATTAAGGAGAAATAAAGATTTTCCCAGACAAACAAGAGCCGAGGGACTTCATCAACAGCAGACCTGTCCTATGAGAAATGCAAAAGGGAGTTCTTCAATATGAAACAAAAGGATGTTAATGAGCAATAACAAATCACCTAAAGGTATAAAACTTACTGGTAATAGTAAACACAGAAAAACACAGAATATTATAGTTTTTATTTATTTTCTTTTTGCTTGTTTGTTCAAACAATCAGTGTTGTCATCAGTTTAAAACAAAGGGTTATGACATATTTGCAAGCCTCATGTTAACTTCAAATCTAAAAACATACAACATAACACAAAAAATAAAGAGCCAAAAATTAAAACACACTGTCAGAGAAAATCGCCTTCACTAACAGGAAGACAGGAAGAAAAGAAGGAAGACCACAAAACAACCAGGAAACAACAAAAATGGAGAAGTAAGTCTTTACTTATCAATAACAATACTGAATGAAAATGGACTGACTTCTCCACTTAAAAGACATGGAGTGGTTAAATAAATTAAAAAAAAAAAACAATAGTCAACAATTTCTTACCTACAAGAAACATACTGCATCCATAAGGACACACATAGACTGAAAACAAAGGAATGGGAAAAGATTTCATGCAAATGGAAATCAAAAAAGAGCAGAAGTAGCTAAACTTATATCAGATGAAACAGATTTCAAGACAAAAATTATAAAAAGAGACAAGTTCACTATATAATGATAAAGCAATCAATTCAGCAAGAGGCTATAACAATTAAAAATATATATCACCCAACATTGGAGCACCCAGATACATAAAGCAAATATTATTAGAGATAAAGAGATAGATCCCAATACAGTAATAGATGCGGACTTCAACACTCCACTTTCAGTACCGGACAGACATCCAGACATAAAATCAGCAAAGAAATACCATACTTAATCTGCACTATAGACTAAATAAACCTAATATATATTTATAGAACAGTTCATCTAAGGGTGCAGAATATAGATTCTTCTCCTCAGCACATGGATCATTCTCAAGGGTGAATCATATGTCAGGCCACAAAACAAGTCTTAAAAAGTTGAAATTATATCATGTGTCTTCTCTGACCACAATGGAATAAAACTGGAACTCAATAACAAGAGAAATTTTGGACACTATACCAAGAGATGGAAATTAAACAGCATGCTCCTGGATAACCAGTGGGTCAATAAATATATTAAGAAGAAAATTTTAAAATTTATTAAAGTAAATGTAAATGAAAATACAACATACCAAAACCTATGGGATACAGCAAAAGCAGTACTAAGAGGAAAGCTTACAGCAGTAAGTGCCTACATTTAAAAAGACGACAAGTAGGTGGAAAAAAGAAAAGATAAAATACTTCAAATGAACAACCTAATGATGTATCTTAAAGAACTAGAAAGGCAAGAATAAACCAAAGCCAAAATTAGTAGCAGTAAAGAAATACTAAAGAAATAAATAAAGTTGAATTGAATAAAGCAATACAAAAGATGAATAAAACAGAACAGAGGCCTCAGAAATAACACCAAACATCTACAACCATCTGATCTTTGACAAACCTGACAAAAACAAGCGATGGGGAAATGATTCCCTATATTATAAATGGTGCTGGGAAAACTGGCTAGCCATATGTAGAAAGCTGAAACTGGATCCCTCCTTACACCTTATATAAAAATTAGCTCAAGATGGATTAAAGATTTAAATGTAAGACCTAAAACCATAAAAACCCTAGAGGAAAACCTAGGCAATACCATTCAGGACATAGGCATGGGCAAAGTCTTCATGACTAAAACACCAAAAGCAATGGAAACAAAAGCCAAAATAGACAAATTGGATCTAATTAAACTAAAGAGCTTCAAGAAACTATCATAAGAGTGAACAGGCAACCTACAGATTGGGAGAAAATTTTTGCAATCTATCCATCTGACAAAGGGCTAATATTCAGAATCTACAAAGAACTTAAAAAAATTTACAAGAAAAAAAGACAAACAACCCCATCAAAAAATGGGCAAAGGATATGAACAGACACTTTTCAAAAGAAGACATTTATGCAGCCAACATACATGAAAAAATGCTCATCATCACTGGTCATTAGAGAAATGCAAATCAAAACCACAATGAGATACCATCTCATGCCAGTTAGAATGGTGATCATTAAAAAGTCAGGAAATAACAGATGCTGGAAAGGATGCAGAGGAATAGGAACACTTTTATACTGTTGGCAGGAGTGTAAATTACTTCAACCACTGTGGAAGACAGTGTGGCAATTCCTCAAGGATCTAGAACCAGAAATACCATTTGACCTAGCAGTCCCATTACTATGAATATACCCAAAGGATTATAAATCATTCTACTCTAAAGACACACGCACACATATGTTTACTGTAGCACTGTTCACAAGAGCAAAGTCTTGAAATCAACCCAAATGCCCATCAATGACAGACTGGATAAAGAAAATGTGCCACATATACACCATGGAATACTATGCAGCCATAAAAAAGGATGAGTTCATGTCCTTTGAAGGGACATGAATGAAACTGGAAACCATCATTCTTAGTAAAGTAACATAAGAAGAGAAAAAGCAAACACTGCGTGTTCTCTCTCATAAGTGGGAGTTGAACAATGAGAACGCATGGACACAGGGAGGGGAACATCACATACCAGGGCCTGTCGGGGAGCGGAAGGCTGGGGGAGGGACAGCATTAGGAGAAATACCTAATGTAAATGATGAGTTGATGGGTACAGCAAACCAACATGGCACATGTATACCTACGTAACAAACCTGCATCTTGTGCACATGTACCCCAGAACTTAAAGTATAATAAAAGAAAAGATAAATAAAATTGACAAATCTTTAGCCACACCAAGAAAAAAAAAAGGAGAAGACCCAAATAAATAAAAACAGAGATGAAACAGAAGGCATTACAACAGATGTGGCAGAATTTCAAAGGATCATTAGAGGCTACTACAAGCAGTGTATGTATTCCATAAATTGAAAAACCTAGAAAAAAATGTACAAATTCCTAAACACGTAAAACAAATTCCTAAACACGTAAAACCTGGATTACCATGAGGAAATCCAAAACTTGAACAGACTAATACATAATAAGATCAAAACTGTAATAAAAAGTCTCCTAGCAAAGAAAAGCACAGGGCTCGATGGATTCACTAATTTTATCAAACATTTATTTTTGTTATTTTATTACTTTATTTTTATTTTATTTTATTTTTGAGATGGGATCTCGCTCTGTTGCCCAGGCGGGAGAACAGTGGTGTGATCACAGCTCACTGCAGCCTCGACTGCCAGGACTCAAGCAATTATCCCATCTCAGCCTCTCAAGTAGCTAGGACAACAGATGCATGCCACCATGCCTATTTACTCTATTATTATTATTATTTGTAGAGACAAGGTCTCACCATGTTGCCCAAGTTGGTATCAAACTCCTGGGTTCAAGAGATCCTCCTGCCTTGGCCTCCCAAAGTGCTGGGATTACAGGGATGAGCCATCATGCTTTGCAACCCAAACATTCGAAGTAGAACTAATACCAATCCTAAACACACAATTCCAAACAATAGAGGAGGGAGTAGTTCCAAATGCATTCTATGGTCAAGTACTATCCTGATACCAAAACCAGACAAAGGCACATCAAAGAAAGAAAACTACAGATCAATAACCCTGATGAACATTGATATAAAAACTCTCAACAAAATACTAGCAAATCGAATTTGATAATACATTAGCAAGATTGTTTATCATGACCAAGTGAGATTTATTTCAGGGATGCAAGGATGCTTCAACATATGCAAATCAATCAATGTGATACATCATATCAACAGAATGAAGGACAAAAATCAAGTAATCATTTCAATTAATACTAAAAAAGCATGTTATAAAATTCAACATCCCTTCATAATAAAAACCCTCAAAAAACTCAGTATATAAAGAACATACCTCAACACAATAAAAGCCATATACAACAGACCCACAGCTAGTATCATACTGAGTGGGTAATAACTGAAAGCCCTTCCCCTAAGATCTGTAACATGACAAGGATGCTCACTTTCACCACTGTTACTCAATATAGAACTGGAAGTCCTATGTGGAGCAATCAGACCAGAAAGAAATAAAGGGCATCCAACTTTATTGGAAACAAACAAGTCAAATTATCCTTCCTTGTAGATGACATAATTTTATATTTGGAAAAAACCTAAGGACTCCACCAAAAAACAAAACTGATACTGCACACATGGAAAGTTTTTCTCCCTAGTTCACTAGCTCCCCATCACCCTTCCACACTATTCCCACCCAATCCCACATTTCTCCATGACCAAAAATATCAAATCAGTAAGGAAGATGTGGGATTCTTGCCTGGCCAAGTCTCTTTTGCATACTTCTTCTTCTTGGGTTCATTTACAGTTTCAGGTTATGAACGGCAAGGTTTGGTGCAGGGTTCGTGTTCACTGCTGCCGGCACAACAGGAGTCAAGTCCACATCAGAGGCAAGGTTTGGGTATGGCATAAACAAGCCACCGATGAGTGCTGTCTCATGGAAGCTGGGAGTCTGCTTCACTGTGTGTGGGGGATGTCCTCCGTTGAAGGCAAAGTTCTGCATGCGCCTTCTCCCTGATTCCTCCAGGCCCAAGGAGCCAGGGCCCTCCCCTGCTTCTTCTGGACTGAGACCCCTGCAGTTTGCACTAAGTTCCTGAATCGACCAACTGAGGGATCCACATCCTCTGAGTTAATGATCTCATCATCCTCACTGAATGTCACCCATGAGTTCTTCCTCTTCCTCTTTGGTCTTGGAATGCCTAGATTTCCCTCCTCAATGGTAAGGGTGGAAATCCACTTGTTGTGAGCAGTGTTGAACTATGTCAGGTTATCAAGCTTAGTTTCCTTCTCTGGAAGCCCCAGTAAGCCCTTGAGTTCATCTTCCTCTTCACCCATCTTCTCAACTCCTTTCACAGCCAATGGCAATGGCTGAAGTGTCTCACACAGAGTGTATGCCCTTGTGGATGCGTCAATGAGACCCTGGAATTGATAGGAATTTGCTGAGGCTTGTGAGGTTCCAACCGAAGGTGACCCAAGAAAGTGCTGCGTGTACTGTTGAGATCTATTAGGAAAACTCTCCTCAGATGCTTGTGGTAGACAAATGCAGCATGGACCCGAGTGCAAGACTGGTGTTCAGTGGTAAAGTCACACAAATCAAGGTTTCTCCCAAATAAGTAATACTTACTTTCACCAATAATCAGTTTCTCAATTAGTTTGTCTCATTTGACTGCATCCAGATGTCGACCAGGAGGGGGCTTACCCGCCCAGGTTGGGCAGTGGAGCAGCGTGAGGCTGGAGCCAGAGTTTGCAACTGCCACCATCTTGCATCTCCCCCTCCCATTTGGTGGGCCCAAAGCAAAAAATTAAAAATTAGTGTACAAAAATGAGTTACATTTCTATTAACCAATAACCTTCAGAGAGTCAAATTAAGAATTCAATCCCATTTTCAACAGCCACACACACAAAAATATACCTAAGAATACGTTTAACTAAGGAGGTGAAAGAATTCTACAAGAAGAACTACAACACTGTTGAAGTTGTAAGTGACACAAACAAATGGAAAAACATCCCATGTTCATGGTGTGTTAGGATCAGTAATGTTAAAATGACCATAGTACCCAAAGCAATCTACAGATTCAACAAAATTCCTATCAAATTACCAACATCATTTTGCAAAGAATTAGAAAAAATAATCCTAAAGTTCATATGAAATCAAAAAAAAGAAAAAATTCTGAATAGCTAAAGCAATCCTAAGTAAAAAGGACAAATCTGGAAGCATCACATTAGATAGCTTTAACTTATATTACAAAACTATAGTAACTAAAACAGCATGGTACTAGAACAAAAACAGACACATTATCAATGGAATAGAATAGATAATCCAGAAATAAAGCCACATACCCACAATTAACTAATGTTGACAAAAACAAAATGGGGAAAGAACATCTTATTCAATGAATAGTGCTGGGAAAATTAGCTAGCCATATGCAGAATTAAACTTGGACCCTTATCTCTCACCATATACAGTAATTAATTCATGATATGTTAAAGACTTAAATGCAAGACCTGAAACTATAAAAAGCCTGGAAGAAAACCTAGGGAAAAACTCTAGTTTTTCTAGACAAATAATTTATAACAAAAACCCCAAAAGCAAATGCAACAAAAACAAAAATAGACAAATAGGACTTAAACTATAAAGGTTCTGTAGAACAAAATATATAATCAACATAGCAAACAGACAACTTACATAGTAGGAGAAAATATTTGCGAACTATGCCTTTGACAAAGGACTAACATCCAGAATCCACAAGTAACTCAAACAACTCCTACACACACTAAAAAAAGATAAACCAATAAAAACAAAAAACAAAAAACAGGCAAAGGACCTGAACAGATATTCCTCAAAAGAATAAAAGCGGCTAACAAACACACAAAAAAATGTTCAACATCACTAATCATCAGAGAAATGCAAATTAAAACCACAAAGAGATATCATCTCACATGCATCAGAATGGCAACTATGAAAAAGTCAAAAAACAACAGATGCTGGCATGAATGTGGAGAAAAGGGAACGCTTACACACAGTTCGTGGAAATGAAAATTAATTCAACCTCTTTGGAAAACAGTATGGTGACTGTCAAAGACCTAAAAATAGAATTACAATTTGAGCCAATAATCCCACTAGTAGGTATTTACCCAAAGGAAAATAAATAATTACATTAAAAAGGCATCTGCACTCATATATTCATTGCAGCACTGTTGATAATAACCAAGTCATGAAACTTGGGCAAAGAAAATGCGAGATATATATAAATATATATAAATATATATATATATACACACACACACACACACACCATGGAACACTATACAGCCATAAAAAGAATGAAATCATGTCCTTTGCAGCAACACAGATAGAGCTGGAGGCCAATGTCCTAAATGAACTAACTCAGAAACATAAAATCAAATACTACATGTTCTCATTTATAAGTGGAAGATAAACAATAGGCACACTGGACATAAAGATGAAAAGAATAGACACTGGGGACTCCAAAAATGGTGGAGAGAAGAGGGCGAATATGGGCTGAAACATTACCTATTGGGCACAATGCTCAATATTTGGGTGATGTGGGTGATGATTATACTAGAACCCCGATTTCCACATTACACAATATATCCATGTAACAAACATACAATGTACCTTCTAAGTCTAAAATTTTAAGAAGTTTTTAAAAAACTCAATAAAGATACCCACATTTTAAAATCAGAAAATAATTTGAATATATATTTCTCCAAAGAAGATATACAAATTACCAATAAGTGCATGAAATGATGCTCAACATCATTAGTCAGAAGGGAAATGTACATCAAAACCCCAATAAGACACCACTTCATGCACACTAGGGTGGCTATAATCAGAAAAGATAGCTAATAACAAAGTTCAGCAAGGATGCCAGGTGAAAAGGCAAAATGGTAAGCCATTATAAATAATAGTTTGGCAATTCCTCAAAATGGTCAAAATAGATTTATCACATAAATGTGGACAGTATTATTTTTTAACAACCAAAAAGTGGCAACGAACCAAGCTAAATGATCCATCCATCAACTGATGAATGGATAAAAAAAAATGTGTCATTATCTATGCAATAGAATACCATCCAGCCATATAAAAAAGAATAAAGTGACATATACTACAACACGGGCAAGGCTTTAATATATTAAGTATAAGAAGCAGTCACAAAGACCATATATTGTATGATTCAATTTATATGAAATGTGCAGAATTGGCATCTACAGGAATTGGATTGGTTGCTGCTTAGGAGTGGAGGAGAAATGAGGAAAGGGGAGAATGGTACCTGACTCCCAGTGGTTACAAAATATCTTCTCTGTGGGGTGATGAAATGTTTTCAAATTAGATGTGACTTTTTTGAATATAATAAAAGCCATTGAACTGTGTACTTAAAATGTGTGAATTGTATAGTATGTGAATTATATCTTAATAAAGCTTTTTTTTAAAAAAATAAAAAGCCTTTAGAATTGAGTGATAAGTGATATTATTAGCTTTCATTATCTCAAGTAGATACATTTATTTTACAGATAAAAGAGGGTAAATAATTCATTAATTTTGTACAGTTTGCTGTAAGTATAGAAAAGATCTGAACACCATAATAAACATGAAATACCATACACAGAATGCTTCCCTCTATATTGTACACTTGTTAAGAGTACATATTCTTAACAAGTGACTATATATCAGGTCTTGATGAAATACTAATACATTTCAAATAATTCAAAGTATATTCTCTAGCTGAGAAGAAATTAAAGTAGCTGTCAATAACCAAAGGTGAGAGAATAACCAACTAAGATAAAATTAAGAAATACATTTCTAAATTACCACAGAGTCAATGAAGAAATCACAATAGAAATTAGAATATATTTTGAAGTGAATAACAACATAAAAATTATTAGAGGCATCTAAAGCAGTGGCGTAGAGGGAAAATTACATTCTTAAATGTATAGATTAGAAAAGACTTAAAATCAACAACATAAGCCTCCATTTTAAAAGACTAAAAGATCGGACTCAGGAAGGGGAACATCACACACCGGGGCCGTTGAGGGGGCAGGGGGGAGGGATTGCATTGGGAGTTATACCTGATGTAAATGACGAGTTGATGGGTGCAGCACAGCAACATGGCACAAGTATACATATGTAACAAACCTGCACGTTATGCACATGTACCCTACAACTTAAAGTATAATAATAATAAATAAATAAATAAATAAATAACATGGCACCAAAAAAAAAAAAAAAAAAAGACTAAAAGAAAAAGTAGAACATAAAACTTTTAGCATAAGTTAATGTAACAGAAAAAACTTGTCCCAGACAAGTAAAAAGCGACACAAACTGTTATTTAAAAAGAATAATAACATGAACAAATTCTTAAAATACAGGGGGACAAATTAAACTCAAATTACTATTACCATGATTGAAAAGGGAGATACTCATATGCTTATAAATTCTATAGTTGTGTTTAAAAGTGGGCAGGGCCAGTATGGCAGACTAGAAGCAGCTTATTTGTGTCACTGTCAGGGAGAGGGAGCAAAAGGGCTGATGAACACGGTTGCTGCAGGCATATGAGAAACCACGTTGGGATCCACCAGGGCAGAGGAACACAGAGAACACAAAGGAGTAAAGCTGGGCACCAGCCCATCTGGGCTCAGCGCAGAGCCAGGAGGACCCCTCCAAAACTGGAAAGGGTGAGTGACAGTCCATAGGGGAATTTATACTCTCCACAGGGACCTGTGCAAGACCGGGAACAGGAGAATCACCCTGTCCCCCACCCTGCACCTTCCTCCACAGTACTTCTAGACTGAGGCAGAGAGCCACCCGGAAATTTTGCAGGGGCAACTTCTGAGTCCAAGAGGACTGCCATGAGCCTTGGGCCCTGGAGCAGACAAGCACCAGTGCCACAAACCCAATAGAGGGTCCAGTCAGCTGCGGTGCCAGGGAGCAGTAACATTGCTCCACCATTGTGTACCAGCCAGGCCTCAGTGGCAACTTCTGGTCCAGCAGTTGTACTTTGGTTCAAACTCAGTCAGTCAATCCTCCCACCCCCACCACTGGTAGGACACTCTACAATGCTTGCTAGAGTGTCCAGCTCAGAGGTCCCACTTTTGTGTGAACTCAGCTGGAAAGTGTAGCCTCCTGTTGTCACATAAAACATCCAGACCACAGAGCATGAGACCCCAACAGCCCCAGTCACTGGTAGCCAGGCAGGTGACACCTGTTAGAGCCTCTGGCCCAGTGGCTCCACTGCTGTGTAAGGTCAGCTGGAGGGTGCAGCTTCCAGTTGTCACAGGAAACATCTGGATGGCAGAGCAAGAGACCCCACCTACCACCACCACTAGTATCCAGGTGGGCAACACCTTCTAGAGCTTCTAGCCCAGCTGCCTTGCTTCTGTGTGAGCCTGGCTGGAGGGTGCAGCCTCCTGTTGTTCTGGGAAATGCCTGAATGGCAGGGTGCATGACCCTATAACCCCTTCCAATCACAGCCAGGCAGGCAACACCTGCTAGGTTTTCCAGCCCAGTGGCCCTACATTTGCCCGAATATGTTGAGGGGCACAGCCTCTTGTTGCCCTGAAAAAACCTGAAAGGCAGGACTGGCAACCCCACCAATCCCTAGCCACCCATAGTAAGACAGGCAATACCCAGGAAGAGTTTCCAACCCAAAAGTCCCACTTCCACCTGAACTCTGTGAGTAGACACAACCCTATCTTTCCCCTAGGAAGCACATAAACAGCAGACTATGGGCAAGGGCACAGTTAGCTGGCCAACTGATGGCCCAGCCTGAGGGAGCCCCATGGACTACAACCCCCAACAAAAGAAATACAGACAGGAAGACAGTAATTGCAGAGGGGGCTCCTCCAAGACCCAGGAGTAGACTAGAATAGAAGGCAGTCAAACAAACCCACTTTATACCATAATCGAACCCCCAACAAGGGCATTAAAGAAGAAAAAAAGCAAAACAATCCATTCAAAGGACAGCAAATTCAAAGACTGAAAGAACGTAAGTCCACAAAGATAAGAAAGAAACAACAGAAGAACTCTGACAACCCAAAAAGTCAGAGTGCCTTCTTTTCTCCAAACAACCACACTAACTCTCTAGCAAGGGTTCTTAACTGGGCTGCGATGGCCGAAATGACAGAAATAGAATTCAGAATATGAATAGGAATGAAGATCGTCAAGATTCAGGAGACTGTTGAAACCCAATGCAAAGAAGCTAATAATCACGTAATCACAGGAGCTGACAGAAAAAATAGCCAGTATAGAGAAGAACATAACCAATCTGATACAGCAAAAAAAAAAAAAAACCTACAAAAATTTCATAATACTATCACAAGTATCAACAGCAGACCAAGTGATGAAAGAATCTAAGGGCTTGAAGACTCGCTTTCTCAAATACAACAGTCAGACAAGAATAAAAAAAAAGAATTGAAAAGGAATGAACAAAACCTCCTGGAAATACGGGATTATGTAAAGATGCCTAATCTGCAAGTCACTGGCATCCCTGAAAGACATAAGGACAAAGGAAGTAACTTGGAAAACATATTTCACAGTATCATCCATGAGAACTTCCCCATCCTAGCTAGAGAGGCTGATATTCAAATTCAGGAAATGAGAAGAATTCCTGCAAGATACTTCACAAAAAGATCATCCCAAGACATAACCATCTGATACTCCAAGGTTGAAATGAAAGAAAAAATGATAAAGGCAGCTAGAGAATAAACGGGAGGTCACTTACTAGGGGAACCCTATCAGACTGACAGAGGACCTCTCAACATAAACGCTACAAACCAGAAGAGATTGGGGACCTGTATTCAACATTCATAAAGAAAAAAATTCCAACCATGAATTTCATATCCAGTCAAACTAAGCATCATAAATGAAGGAGAAATATGATCCTTTTCAATTTGAGCCTATACAAATGCTGAGGGAATTTGTTAACACCAGACCTGCCTTACAAGAGGTCATGAAAGAAGTATGAAATATGGAAAGGAAAGACCATTACCAGGTACTACAAAAACACATGTAAGTACACACACCAGTGACACTTATAAAGCCACCACACAAACAAGTCTGCATAACAACCGGTTAACAAAATGAGAACAGGATCAAATCCACACATATCAATAAGAAACTTGAATGTAAATGGGTTAGGTGCCCCAATTAAAAGGCACAGAGTGGCTGCCAACTGGATAAAGAAACAGGACCCAATAGTATGCTATCTTCAAGAGACCCAGCTCATATGCAATGTCATCAATAGGCTTAAAATAAAGGGATGAAGAAAAGTCTACCAAACAAATGGAAAACTGAAAAAAGCAGAGTATGCTATCCTAATTTCAAACAAGAGAGTTTACACCAACGAACATCAAAGAAGACAAAGAAGGGCATTACATAATGGGTAAAGGGCTTAATTCAACAAGAAGACCTAAATTAATGTGTACCCCCCACAAGTGCACCCAGATTCATAAAGCAAATTCTTAGAGAACTTCAAAGAGTCTCAGACTCCCACAGAATAATAGTGGAGACTTCAATATCCCGCTGATGTATTAGACAGATCCCTGAGACAGAAAATTAACCAAGAGATTCAGGACCTGAACTCAACACTTGACCAAATGGATCTAATAGATAGCTACATAACTTTCCACTCAAAAGCAACAGAATATACATTCTTTTCATCACCACATGGTACATACTGTAAGATCAGCCATGCAATCAAATGTAAAACAATCCTCAACAAATTCAAAAACAGCAAAACCATACCAACCACACTCTTGGACCACAGTACAATAAAAATAGAAATCAAGGTCAAGAGAATCTCTCAAAACCATACAATTACATGGAAATTAAACAACCTGCTCCAGAATAACTCGGGTTAATTATCAAATTAAGGCAGTGTGATGGTTAATGTTAAGTGCCAACTTGATTGGACTGAAGGATGCAGAGTATTGTGTCTGGGTGTATCTGGGTGTTACCAGAAGACATTAACATTTGAGTAGGTGAACTGTGAGAAGAAGACCCATCCTCAGGAAGAGTCACCAACAATGTGGGTGAGCACCATCCAATCAGCTACCAGCATGGCTAGGAAAACCAGGCAGATTAAGGTGGAAGAAGCTGATTTGCTGAGTCTTTCAGCCTTCAGTCTTTCTCCCATGCTGGATGCTTCCTGCCCTCAAACATCAGACTCCAAGTTCTTTGGATTTTGGACTCTTGGATATACGCCAGTGGTTTGCCATGGCAACAGACTGAAGGCTGCACTGTCGGCTTCCCTACTTTTGAGATTTTGGGACTCAGAATGAGCCACTACTGGCTTCCTTGCTCCACAACTTGCAGAGAGCCCATCATGGGATACCTTTGTGATCATGTGAGTCAACTCTCCTTAATAAACTCTTTGTCATGTATACATATATCCTATTAGTTCTGTCCCTCTAGAGAACCCTGACTAATATAGTCAGGAATTAAGAAGTTCTTTGAAATTAATGAGAACAAAGACACAGCACATCAGAATCTCTGGGACACAGGTGAGGCAGTGTTAAGAGGGAAATTTATAGCACTGAATACCTGCATCAAAAAGTTAGAAAGATCTCAAACAAACAACATAACATCACAACTAGAAGAGATAGAGAAACAAGAGCAAACAAACTCTAAAAGTAGCAGAAGACAAGGAATAACCAAAATCAGAGCTGAACTGATGGAAACAGAGACGTAAGAAAACATACAAAAGATAAACAAATCTAGGAATTGGTTTCTTTAACAAATTAATAAGACAGCCAGCTAAATAAAAAAACAAGAAAAGAGAGCATATCAAGATAAACACTATAAGAAATGACAAAGGGAATATTACTACTGTTCCACAGAAATACCAATAACCATCAGAGATTACTATGAATACCTCTATGCACACAGACTAGAAAATCTAGAAGAAATGGATAAACTCCTGGACATACATATCCTCCCAAGACTAAAGATGGAAGAAATAGAATCTGTGAACAGACCAATAACAAGTTTTGAAACTGATTCAGTGATCGATAGCCTACCAACCAAAAAGAACCAAGAATCAGATAGATTTACAGCCAAATTCTACCAGATGTTCAAAGAAGAGCTGGTACCATTCCTACTAAAACTATTCCCCAAAATTCAGAAGGTACTCCTCCTCAACTCATTCAATGAGGCCAGTACCATCCTGAAGAGACACAACAAAAAAGAAAACTTCCACCCAATACCCTTGATGAACATAGAAGCAAAAATCCTCAACCAAATACCAGCAAACTGAATCCAGTAGCACATCAAAAAGCTTAGCCACCATAATCAAGTAGACTTTAATCCCTGGGATGCAAGGTTAGTTCAACATATGCAAATCAATAAATGTGACTCATTGCATAAACAGAACTAAAGACAAAAACCATATGATTATATCAATGAATACAGAAAAGGCTTTTGACAAAATTCAACAATCTTTCATGTTAAAAACCCTAAAGAAACTTGGCACTGAAAGAATATACTTCAAAACAGTAAGAGCCATCCATGACAAACCCACAACTAACATCACACTGAATGGGAAAAAGCTGGAAGCATTCCGCTTGAAAATCGGCACAAGGATGCCCTCTCTCACCACTCCTATTCAACATAATATTTTAAGTCCTGGCCACAGCAATCAGGCAAGAGAAAGAAAAAAAGGCATTCAAATAGGAAAAGAAGAAGTAAAACGATCCCTGTGTGTATATGACATGATTTTGTATTTTAAAAACCCCATGATCTTGGCCCCAAAGCTCCTTGAGCTGATAAGCAACTTGGGTAAAGTTCTGGGATACAAAATCAATGTACAAAAATCAGTAGCATTCCTATTCACTACCAGCACCCAAGCCAAGAGCCAAATCAGGAACGCAATACCATTCACAACTGCCACAAAAAGAATAAAATACCAAGAAGTACAGCTAACCAGGGAGGTGAAAGATCTCTACAATGAGAATTATAAAACTGCTAAAAAAATCAGAATTGACACCAAAAAATGGAAGAAAATCCCCTGCTCATGGATAGGAAGAATAAATATCATTAAAAAATTACCATACTGTTCAATGCAATTTACAAATTCAAGGCTATTCCTATCAAACTATCAATGACATTCTTCAAATAATTAGAAAAAAAAACTATTCTAAAATTCATATGGAACAAAAAAGAGCCTGAAAAGCCAAGGCAATCCTGGGGGAAAAAAAAAAAAAACCACAAAACTGGATGAATCACACTGCCTGACCTCAAACCATACTACAAGGCTAGAGTAACCAAAACACCATGGTACTGGTACAAAAGTAGACACACAGGCCAATAGAACGGAAGAGAGAG
Organism: Macaca thibetana thibetana; assembly: GCF_024542745.1. Lineage (NCBI taxonomy): Eukaryota > Metazoa > Chordata > Mammalia > Primates > Cercopithecidae > Macaca > Macaca thibetana. Next base: position 47,583,121 of record NC_065578.1, read on the forward strand.
TCAAGAAATAAAGCCACTCACGTACAGCCATCTGATCTTTGACAAAGCTGACAAAAACAAGCAATGGGGAAAGGATTCCCTACTCAAAAAATGGTGCTGGAATAACTGGATAGCTGAAGATTAAAACTGGACCACTTTCTTAGACCATATGCAAAAATCAACTCAAGATTGATTAAAGACCTAAATGTAAACCCTATAACTGTAAAAACTCTGGAAGATAACCTAGTCAAAACCATTTTTGACATAGGAACAGGCAAAGATTTCATGATAGAAAATGTCCAAAGCAATTGCAACAAAAGCAAAAATGACAAATGGGGCCTAATTCAATGAAAGAGGTTTTGTACAGCAAAAGAAACTATTAACAGAGTAAACAGACAACTTACAGAAAGGAAGAAAATATTTGTAAACGATACATCTGACAAACGATACATCTAGATCTAACATCTAGAATCTACAGGGAACTTAAACACACATAAGCAAAAAGTGAACAATCCCATTAAAAACTGGGCAAAGGACATGAACACTTTTCAAAAGAAGGCATATAATGCACTAACAAGTATATGAAAAACTGTACAATATCACTAATCATCAGAGAAATTCAAATAAAAACAACAATAAGATAGCATCACTCATCAGTCAGAATGGCAATCATTAAAAAGTCAAAAAATAACAGTAAGATTGCAGACAAAAGGAATGTTTATACACTGTTGGTTGGAGTGTAAATTAGTTCAACCATTGTGAAAGACAGTATGGTGATTCCTCAAAAACCTAAGACAGAACTACCATTCAACCCAGTGATCCTGTGCCTGGGTATATATTCAAATGAATATAAACTATTCTGCCACAAAGATACATGCATGTGTATATTCACTGCAGCACCATTCACAATAGCAAAGACATGTGATCAGTCTAACTGCCCATCAACAGTAGACTGGATAAAGAGAATGTGGTACATATATACCATGGAATACTATGCAACCATTAAAAAGAAAGAGATCACATCCTTTGCAGGAACATGGATGGAGCTGGAGGCCATTATCCTTAGCAAAGTATTGCAGGAACATAAAATCAAATACCACAGCTCTTGCTAATTAATGAGAACACATGGACAAAAAGAGGGCAACAACAGACCATGGGGCCTCCTCAAGGGAGGAGGAGAAGAGGAGAGAGAAGTTCAAGAAAAAAAAAAGTCAAGTACTATGCTTAGTACCCCTGTGAGGAAATATTCTGTAGAACAAAGTCATGAGTTTACCTATATAACAAATCTGTACATGTACCCCTGAACCTAAAATAAAAGTAAATATATTTAAGAAAAAATAGCATAGGAAGATATCATGAAAATCTTTATATCATTCAGTTTGATAATATAAATGAAACAGGAAAATTCCTAATAAAACTAAACTGAACAAGTTATAGAAAACCCAAATAACTGTTGATATTAAAGAAATTATATCCATTACTGAAAACTATCCCACAAAAACAGGCTTGTTCGAAACATTTAAGAAGGAAATAATCTTGCATAGATGCTGCCTGAGAAAGGCTGGGAATATTTTCCAATCAATATTTCCTTTTTATGAGGTCAGCCAAAATCTGAGGAGAATATTACAAGAAAGGAAACTTGCAGACCAATCACTGTCATTAACTTGGATGCAAAAATCTAAGGTACAATATTAGCAAATTGAAACCAGTGATTATATTTTTTATATAAATCAGTTTGTTTATTGATTAGTTTAATTATTCTATGTTTTCATCTGCTAGGATACGTCTTTTTTTATTATTATTATACTTAAAGTTCTAGGGTATGTGTGCACAATGTGCAGGTTTGTTACATATGTATACATGTGCCATGTTGGTGTGCTGCACCCATTAACTCGTCATTTACATTAGGTATATCTCCTAATGCTATCCCTCCCTCCTCCCCCCTCCCCACAATAGGTTCCAGTGTGTGATGTTCCCCTTCCTGTGTCCAAGTGATCTCATTGTTCAATTCCCACCTATGAGTGAGAACATGCAGTGTTTGGTTTTCTGTTCTTGTGATAGTTTGCTGAGAATGATGATTTCAAGCTGCATCCATGTCCCTACAAAGGACACAAACTCATCCTTTTTTATGGCTGCATAGTATTCCATGGTGTATATGTGCCACATTTTCTTAATCCAATCTGTCACTGATGGACATTTGGGTTGATTCCAAGTCTTTGCTATTGTGAATAGTGCCGCAATAAACATACGTGTGCATGTGTCTTTATAGCAGCATGATTTATAATCCTTTGGGTATATACCCAGTAATGGGATGGCTGGATCAAATGGTATTTCTAGTTCTAGATCCAAGAGGAATCGCCACACTGCTTTCCACAATGGTTGAACTAGTTTACAGTCCCGCCAACAGTGTAAAAGTGTTCCTATTTCTCCACATCCTCTCCAGCACCTGTTGTTTTCCTGATTTTTTAATGATTGCCATTCTAACTGGTGTGAGATTGTATCTCATTGTGGTTTTCATTTGCATTTCTCTGATGGCGAGTGATGTTGAGCATTTTTTCATGTGTCTGTTGGCTGTATGAATGTCTTCTTTTGAGAAGTGTCTGTTCATAGCCTTTGCCCACTTTTTGATGGGGTTTTTTTTTTTTCTTGTAAATTTGATTGAGTTCTTCGTAGGTTCTGGATATTAGCCCTTTGTCAGATGAGTAGATTGCAAAAATTTTCTCCCAATCTGTAGGTTGCCTGTTCGCTCTGATGGTAGTTTCTTTTGCTGTGCAGAAGCTCTTTAGTTTAATTAGATCCCATTTGTCCATTTTGGCTTTTGTTGCCATTGCTTTTGGTGTTTTAGACATGAAGACCTTGCCCATGCCTATGTCCTGAATGGTATTACCTAGGTTATCCTCTAGGGTTTTTATAGTTTTAGGTCTAATTATGTTTTTAAGAAAATCATGACCAAGAGATTTGTTTCAAGAATGTGACCATGGTTTAAGACTTGAAAATCAAGTAATTTGCTATATTAAAATAAGGAGGGGTAGCAGAATAATCACCTCAGTAGGTACAATGGAATAAAACCTTATATTTGTAATTTTTTAAAATAAAAAATATTAGAAAATAAGGAATTTCTGTAATCTGACAAAGAATACTGACAAGAAATCTACAAAAAGTATCATATTTAATTTCAAATTATAAAAACCTTTCATCTTTCATGTTGAACAAGAAACTATCACCACTTCTATTTGATACTATTTTAGAAACCCTAAATAACATAACAAAACAAGAAAAATAAAATGCATAAAGATTAAAGTGGGAGATTTAAAACTAGCATTATTTACAGATTATATTACTATATATTAGAACGCTCAAAAATTCAAAAACTACAATGTATATTAACATTAATGAATGAATGTAGGCAGGTCAGTGGACTACAGATCACTGAAAACAGGTAAATGACATTCATCATACCAAAAAAAAAAATAGAATTGTAAAAGGTATAATGTATAATAGCATAAAAATATCAAACATCTAGAGCTAAATATATAGAAAGACATGCTAGATCTATGAAATGAAAATTATCACAAATTATTGGTGGAAATTAAAGATCTAAATTAATAAAGACACAATGTCATGCACTGGAAGACTGAATATTGTTAAGATGCCAGTTCTCCTCCAATCAAAGTATAGATTCAATGTAGTCTCAATCAAAATCTTAGTGGGTTCTGGCAAGCTGATGATTTTGACATACAGATGGAAATTAAAAGAACCAAGAACAACAAAAGCAATTGTGAAGCAAGAACAACGGTGAAGGAGTTACGTCATTAGATATAAAGAGTTACTATAAACCTATAGTAAATTGAGAAACTACGTTAGTACAAAAATAGATAATTAAACCAATAAAATAGAAGAAAATCAAGAATGACTCACATATATACAATCGCAATGGAAGAGAACAGAATCCAGGACTATCTCCACATAAACACAGTGCAGGGGTAAAGAATGGCTTTTAAAGAAAGATGCCAGGTCATAATCATTTGACAAGCAATGCTTCTGATGCTTGTACAAGGGTGGAGTGACAAAATGTGAGTTTTATGAGGCTTTAGATACATAGCCAGTTTCACAATTATTGTATTTGTTGACTTAAGAAGTTGCTTAGGACCAGAGGGTATAAAGCTACACCAAACACATCTGAAAAGCAAAATGTATCTTTCTGCTGTCTCATGACACTTAAAAGATAAGGATCTACCAGGGCACAGGCCCTGAAAACACAAGAACCAAAATGTTGATTGTTGAGACTATAAAGGTTTTTAACCTGGAGATAGTTGAAAATCTGGGACTACCTAGGATAAAAAATTGGGTCTTGGCAACAGATGCTAAGGCTATTTCTAAGAATGGAGAAACAGGCAAGATGTTTTTAGTGTGAGAATCACACAAGGCTAAGAGGTAAAACTGAAAACAGGAAAGGCCTCAAATATATAAAAGTTCCTTGTCAAGATATTGTCTAAATTCTCAAGCTGTGCCAGGTTGGGGGTAAAATAAGCTAATCCAAAGTCTCTGAAAAGCAAACAAAACATGTCTTACAATCATATGTTACTTAAAATGTATCACAAAGAATGACTTTAACAACATTTGAGAGTTGAAAGCCTAGAAAAGAACCGATGAGTTGACATTTGACTACTTGCAAGCACCATTTACCCTGAGGACACTTGACTTCTGAGATTAGTAGAAACTGGTCTTTGTCATAGAGCTGATACTGCTCAACATAACTGGTAATTATGCAGAGATACGTGACAAAACCAGAGAGTAGGGGACTGAAATACATGACCAATTTCTGAAGCTTCCTAGTGTAAAAATATAATAAACTAAGCCTAAAACCTTTTAGCAGGACAAAAATTGCCTCAGTCTCTCGGTACTGAAAAGATAAGGACCTAAAAGGTTAATAATTTGAAAACACTGGAGGCTACTGCCCTGAAAAGACTCAACTGCGATTTATCAGGACTTTGACTAAGAACAAATTGAGAATCACCAAATCATCAGTAGAGACTGACCCTGGTTCAGTCCCTTTTGGATCAAGGTTATTAGCCTTTGATGCTACCTGCCTAGAAGAGGAATAGACATAGAATGTCTAGAATTTAGCTCTAAAATAATAAGTAGTATACAAAGAGTCAGGACAATATTATTGGTAAGCGAGATCAAAAACAGAATCCAGGTATTAGAAGACCTTTAAAGTAATTAGGATTAATTTGGTCAAGAAAATAGGTGAAAAGTTGGGCAAAACAGAAAAAATTTAAGACTTGCAAAAAGTGGTGTCTATAAAAATGAATCAAGGAGACATTTTAGATCTAAAAAATATAATTACTAAAATAAATTAACTAATATAATAGATGAATTTAACAGCAGATCAGAATGAGTAGAAGACAAGATCAGTGAACTATAAGGTTCATAAGCCAGTGAAACTGGCTATGTATCTAAAGCCTCATAAAACTCATGTTTTGTCACTCCACCCTTGTACAAGCATCAGAAGCGTTGCTTGTCAAATGATTATGACCTGGTATCTTTCTTTAAAAGCCATTCTTTACCCCTCCACTGTGTTTATGTGGAGATAGTCCTGGATTCTGTTCTCTTCTATCCACAGTAAAATAGCAAATAGAATGATAAAAAAAGGAAAGAGTGCAAGAAACTTGTGGGACACAATCAAAAGATTTAACAGATGTAATTGAATACCCAAAGAGTAAGAAATAATAGTTAATAAGACATATTTGAAGAGATAATGAGCTAGAATGTCCCAAGCAATATAAGTCATGAATTTACAGATTCAAGATGCTCTGAATTGCTCCTTATCCTTTTAGCTAAGATTGAGTGAAGAAAGTCTGAGTACGCCAAGCAGGTTAATACATAAAACTACATCTCTGAAGAGCAAAGAAAAGAAGCCAGAGATAAACGACATTACTTTCAAAAGAACAAGAATAAGACTAACAACACACTTCTCAAAAAAATGATGGAAGATATCAGATAATAGAATAGTGCCTTTAAAGTGTAGGAAGAAAAACAGCTGCCAAAGTAGACATCTATACCGAGGGAGAAAAAATTACTCACAAATTTAGTAGATACTTAAGACAATTAAAGATGACAGAAATTGTCCACAGTAGGCCTGCACTAAAAAACAAACAAAACACTAAAGAGAATTTTCCATGCAAATGAGAAATTATCTAAAATGGAAACAGAATCCAAAAACAAAGATCATCAGAAAAGATAAGTATGTAAGTAAATATAAAACAATATTACCATACAAAACAATAGTAGCAATATACTGTGGAGTCAAAAATAGATGTAGAATTAAATGCATAACATCAATAACTTTAAAGAGGAAAGAATATAAATGGAATGCAAATACTCTAATTTAGAATTCTCAAAACATCGGTAAAAAAATTGTATTAGACTGTAATAAAGCATACATAATTTGTTCGGTAACTATTTAAAAAATAAGCACTCCATAAGTCAAAAATAAAAAAAGAACAAAATTATCTTATTGTCAAATAAAGTATGAAGGAGATAAAAAAGAAATATAAACAGATGTATCAGATAGGGTACAAATCCAACAATATCAAGTAATTAAACGATTACAGTAAGTAAATCAAAAGAAAAGTTAAATAATATAAAACCTTCTTATATAAGAAACATACCTTAAATATAAAGATACAAGTAGGGTGAGAGTAAAAGGATGAAAAAGAAATACCAAGCAACATTACCCCAAAGAAAGTTGGTGTGACTATAAAATTGTCAGATAAACAATATTTGCAGACAAGAAGCTTTCCCAGAAACAAAGACATTTACAATAATAAATAGGTCAACAGACAAGAACAAAACACTTTCTAAACCTATATACATCCAATAACACACTTTCAGAATGTGCAAAGCTTAATCACGACACATTATCAATTCACACCCTCTGGAACAGTGGTATTGGGAAAACAAAACAAAACAAAATATAAATACAGTGTGCTAGCAAGGATGGGGAGAAACTAGAATTCTCAAACACTGATACTGGAACACTTTGAAATCTTTTTGGCATTATCTTCTACAGATGAAGAGACACCTCCCTTATGACTTGACAATTCCACTTTTAGTTACATTTCCAGCCAGAATACACACAGTAGTCTCCCTAATCATCGGTTCCACTTCCCATGGTTTCAATCATCTGTGGTCAACAGTAGCCTAAAAAATATTAAATGGAAAATTCCAGAAATAAATAATTCATTAGTTTTAAACTGCACATCATTCTGAGTAGCATGATAAAATCTTATGCTGTCCTGCTCCATCTGCCCAGGACCTGAATCATCCTTTTGTCCAGCATATCCATGCTGTATATACTACTTGCCTATTTGTCACTAAGCAGCCATCTCGGCTATTAGATTGACTGTGGTAGTATTGTAATGCTTGCATTCAAGTTACCCTTAGTTTACTTAGCAATAGCGCCAAAGCACAATAGTGATGCTGGTCATTTGGATATGCCAAAGCAAAGCAGTAAAGTGCTCCTTTAAGTGAAAAAGTGAAAGTTCTTGACTTGGAAAGAAAAAACATGTATTCTGAGAGAGATATAATCTATGGTAAGAACTAATCTTCTATTCCTGGGATGGTAAAGAAGGAAAAAAAAGTTCATACTAGTTTTGCTGTCACACTTCAAACTATAAAAAGTTATGGCATGGTGCTTGATAAGTGCTTAGTTAAGTTGAGAAAGGCATTAAATTTGTAGGCAGAAGCCATGGATGGAAACATGTTCTAACCGACAGAATGCAAGTTCAGTACATCTGTGGTTTCAGGCATCCACTAAGGTGTCTAGGAACATATCCCCTAAAGATAAGGAGGACTACTGTGTACATGTTCACCAAAGAATATACACAATATATTGTCTATGGTAGTACTATTAGTATTAGCCTACAATGAAAAGTAGAATAAACTGATTATGGTATTATTTTGGAAGAATACAAATGCCAAAGAAGGGGTTGGCAAACTTTTCTTGTGAACAGCCAGGTAGGAAATATGTTCAGATTTGTATACTATGGGATCTCTGTTACAATTCTCACCTCTGCTGTTGTAGTTTAAGATCAGTCATGGATAACATGTATACAAATGAGTATATTCATACTGCAATAAAATTGTTTTTAAAAAATAGCTAGAATTTGCCTCTGCGACATAGTTTGTTGACTGCAGCTATACAGCAGTGAAAATGAAGCACATGCATGTCACAAACATTAACCAAAAGAAATCAGATACAAAGGAATAAATATCACTTTGAGAGGCTGAGGCAGGCAGATCTCAAGGTCAGAAGATCGAGACCATCCTGGCTAACACAGTGAAACTCCATCTCTCCTAAAAATACAAAATAATTAGCCAGGCGTGGTGGTGGGTGCCTGTAGTCCCAGCTACTTGGGAGGCTAAGGCAGCAGAATTTGTGAACCTGGGAGGCAGAGCTTGCAGTGAGCCAAGATCGCACCACTGCACTCCAGCCTGGGCGATACTACAAGACTCTGTCTCAAAAAAAAAAAAAAAAAAAAAAAGAATAAATATGATTCAATTTATAAAACATTCAAAAACAAACAAAATTTATATTTTGTGAGATATTAGAAGAGTAGAGAGTGCAGTGACTGAAAAGAGGCACCAGAGACATTTCTAGAGTGCTGATAATGTCATGTCTATGACCTGGATGCTGTTCACACATGGGTTCACTTTGTGAAAACTCAATGTGCTATATAATTTAGAATAAAAGTAGACTATTCTGAAATAAAAATTTTTAAAGGACCTAGAATAGCAGTACCAAACAATACATGGAAAGTATCTGTGACAAAATGAGATGACAAGATATCTTCATGAACCCCAATGTAAGAGGAAGAACAAACCACCAGTAGTAATAAGGTAAAATTGGTATCTGCATCTGTGGAGGAGAGCTCAGAGGAAAACAGAAGGCATCTAATAAACCTGATAACTTCAAAATAACAAAAAAAAAAATTCTCACTCAAAAATATCAGTGGGTCAATTTAAGAACAGCAACAGAAATTGGGAGAGGTTTTTTATTTTTGTTTGATGAAATGTACAAGATGAGTCTGGGACTCATCTATGTGGCCTATTAGAGCCACATAAAAAGATTTGCAAGACATAAAGACATGAAGAGTTTCCCACTGGCCAAAGTTGAGCTTATTTGGGTACCAATAGTAACTGAAATACAACAAATCACATCAAATATGTTCAAATCCATGAGTTCACAATGATCTAAAAAAAAGGAAAACTAACTGGTCACCTTTGGAGAATGTTAAAGAACAAAATATTATGCACACTAGAAAATAAAGGGATGAATGAACAATGCCATTAAGTAACAAAACAGATGAAGCGGGATGGGGAGGAGGAGGACAGACAAGAAAAGTGAATACTTTTGTAACTTCTATTTAACGTATCTTGGCATTGGATTTGCCACAGAGAGAGAGGGGGAAGGAAAGTAGGGATGGAGAGAATATGAATCAGATATTAAGTGCCTGCCAATGAAAGACACAATATGACTTCTGAAATAAAAAAACTGAACTTGATTAAGCCTCTAGATCCCAATTTAAAGGTACCAATTTAGAGAAGATACTGCAGATAACAATGGAACGTGCTTATACCACAGCAGTTGTATCATCAAAATCTTATGGAAAAATTCTGCAAGAATACAAATACAAAAGCAGGGGTTGGCAAACATTGTTAAGTCAGAAGGGGAATAAATAAAATGAACATGTTCATTTACATTAAACTTTAATAAGAATACTTGTTTAATCTTTGAAGTTACCATCAAATGAATAGGAAAAAAAAATCTCTAGTTAATAATGGTAGCAAAATTAAAAAACAACATAACTAAACCCAAAAGATGATAAAAGGAAATAAAGAATATAGAACAGGTAGTGTAAATAGAAAACAGATTTATACCCAAATATATCAGTAGGAACATAAGAAAGGAACAGACTGACTACTACAATTAAAACACCATGATTTCCACACTGTATAAAAAAGTCAATCTATGCTATGAAAAATCCCTATTAAATAAACAAAAATGTTAAAAGTGTTAGTATGAAAGAAGATTTTCCTTGCAAAACACTAATCACATAAAGCTATTTAGTGCTCACTTTGGCAGTACATATAGGATACAGGGAAGATTAGCATGGCCCCTGCACAAGGATGACACACAAATTTATGAAGCATTCCGTATTTTTCAGACAAGCAAGTGCTGAGGGTATTCATTACTACCAGACCTGCCTTACAAGAGCTCCTGGAGGAAGCACTAAATATGGAAAGGAAAGACAATTACCAGCTGTTACAAAAACACACTGAATGAAGTACACAGACCAGTGACTCTATAAAGGAACCACATAGTCTGCAAAATAAGCAGCTAATATCATGATGTCAGGATCAAATACACACATATAAACACTAAACTTAAATCTAAATGGGCTAAGTGCCCCAATTAAAACACAGATTGGCAAGCTGGATAAAGAACCAAGACTTGTTGGTATGCTGTCTTCAAGAGACCCAAGAGACAGGCAGTGACATACATAGGCTTAAAATAAAGGGGTGGAGAAAAATCTACAAAGCAAATGGAAAACAGAAATCAGGATTGCAATCCTAGTTTCAAACTAAACAGACTTTAAACCAATAAAGATAAAAAAAGACAAAGAAGGGCACTACATAATGGTAAAGGGGCCAATTCAACAAGAAGATCTACCTATCCTAAATACACATGCACCCAACACAGGAGCACCCAGATTTATAAAGCAAGTTCTTAGAGGCCTTCAAAGAGACTTAGATTCCCACACAATAATAGTAAGAGACTTTGACCCACTGACAATATTAGATCGAGACAGAAAATCTCAAAGATATTCTGGACCTGAACTCAGTTCTGGATCAAATGGACCTGATAGATATCTACAGAACTCTACACCCAAAAACAACAGAATATACATTCTTCTCATCACCACCTAGCACATACTCTAAAATTGATCACATAAACAGAAGTAAAACACTCATCAGCAAATGCAAAAGAACAGAAATCATAACAATCTCTCAGACCACAGCACAACCCATTCAAAAAGATACAATTACATAGAAATTGAACAAACTGCTCCTGAATGACTTTTGGGTAAACAATGAAATTAAAGTAGAAATCAAGAAGTTCTTTGAAACTAATGAGAACAAAGATGCAACATATCAGAATCACTGGGACACAGCTAAGGTAGTTGTGTTAATAGGTAAATTTATAGAACTAGATGCCCACATCAAAAAGTTTGAAAGATCTCAAATTTAAAAACAATGTAACATCACAACTAAAAGAAGCAGAGAACCGAGAACAAGCAATTCCCAAAGCAGGCAGAAGACAAGAAATAACCAAAATCAGAGCTGAATTGAAGGTGATTGACATGGAAAACCACTCAAAAGATTAACAAATCCAGGAACTGGTTCTTTGAAAAATTAATAAAATAAATAGACTGCTAGCTAGACTAATAAAGAAGAGACATCAAATAAACATAATCCTAGAAACAACAAAGGGGATATTACCACCGACCCCGCAGAAATAAAAACAACCACAGACATTATGAACACCTCTATGCACATAAACTTGAAAATAAAGAATAGATAAATTCTTAGATACAAACACCCTTCCAAGACTGAACAGGAAGAAACTGAATCCCCGAACAGACCAATGACATGTTCTGAAACTGAAGAAGTAATAAATAGCCTACTAACAACAACAACAAAAACCTCAGGCCAGATGGATTCACAGCTTAATTCTACCAGATGTGCAAAGAAGAGATGGTACTATTCCTACTAAAACTATTCCACAAACTTGAGGATGAGGAACTACTCTCTAACTCATTTTATGAGGCCACAGCCTCATCCTGATATCCAAACCTGGAAGAGATACAAGAAAAAAAGAAAACTTCAGGCCAATGCTTGATGAACAACAAGGCAAAAATCCTCAACAAAATACTGGAAAACTGAATCCAGCAGCTCATCAAAAAGCTTAGCCACCACATTCAAGTAGACTTTATCCCTAAGGTGCAAGGTTGGTTCAACATTACACAAATCAAAAAATGTGATTCATCACATAGACAGGACTAAAGATAAAAACCACATGATTATTTCAATAGATGCAGAAAAGGCTTTTGATAGAATTCAACATTTCTTCCCGTTAAAACTCTCAATAAACTAAGCATTGAAGGAACATACCTCAAAATAATAAGAGCCATATATGACAAACCGACAGTCAACATCATACTGAATGGGCAAAAGCTAGAAGCATTTCCCTTGAAAATAGCACAAGACAAGATGCCCTCTCTCTCACCAGTATTATTCGACATAGTACTGGAAATCCTGGACAGAGCAATCAGGCAAGAGAAAGAAATGCAAATAGAAGAGAGGAAGTCAAACCAACCCTATTTGCAGATTATATGATATTATATTGAGAAAATCCCATAATCTCAGCCCAAACCTTCTTAAATATAAAAATAACTTGAGCAAAATCTCAGGGGATACAAAATCAATGTTCAAAAATCACTAGCATTCCTGTACACCAACAATAGTCAAGCAGAGGGCCAAGTCAGGGACATAATACCCCTTACAACTGCCACAAAAAGAATAAAATATCTAGGAATACAGCTAACCAGAGAGGTGAAAGATCTCTACAAGGAGAACTATAAAACACTGCTCAGAGAAATCAGAAAAGACACCAACAAATGGAAAAACATCCCATGCTCATGGACAGGAAAAATCAGTATCATTAAAATGGCCATACTGTCCAAAGCAATTTATAGATTCAATGCTATTCCTATTAAACTACTATTGACATTCTTCACAGAAATAGAAAAAAAAGGTTTTTTTAAATTCATATTAAACCAGAAAGGAGCCTGAAGAGCCAAGGCAAACCTAAGCAAAAAGAACAAAGTCAGAGGCAACATGCTACACAACTTCAAACTATATTACAGGGCTACACTAACCAAAATAGCATGGTATTGGTACAAAAACAGACACATAGACCAATGGAACAGAACAGAGAACCCAGAAATAAGGCCACACACCTACAACTATCTGATTTTTGACACACCTGAGAAAAACAAGCAATGGGGAAGGGATTTGCTATTCAATAAATGGTGCTGGGACGACTGGCAAGCCAAATGTAGAAGGCTGAAAATGGATCACCTCCTTACACCATAAACAAAAAGTAACTCAAGAAGAATTAAAGACTTAAATGTAAAACTCAAAAATATAAAAACCCTGGAAGACAACCTAGGCAATACCATTCATAACATAGATACGGGCAAAGACTTTCATGATGAAGACACCAAAAGCAATTCCAACAAAAGCAAAAATTGACAAATTGTTCACTTATAAAAATTTCTATTTTACAATCACAGACAAGTTTTTTTTTTGAATAGCTAATATTTATTAAACACTCCTAATGACAGTATCATTCTAAGCATGTTACATATACTAAAACCATAGTACTCTCAAGAAACCTATGAGAAAACTGTAGTAAGAAACTTGTACAGAAATTGATTCCACAACCTAAATGCCCATCAACGATAGGCTGGATTAAAAAAAAAAGTGGTATATATGCACCATGGAATAATACTATGCAGCCATAAAAAGGAAGGCGATCATGTCCTTTGCAGGAACGTGGGTGGAGCTGGAGGCCATTATCCTTGGCTAATGCAGGAACAGAAAAATCAAATACATGTTCTCACTTATTAAGTGGGAGCTAAATGATGAAAACACATGGGCACGTGGAGGGGAACAACACACACTGAGGACTGCTGGAGGGTGGGAGATGGGAGGAGGGAGAGGATCAGGAAGAATAACTAATGGGTACTAGGCTTAATACTTGGGTGATGGGATGATCTGTGCAGCAAACCACCATGGCACACGTTTACCTATGTAACAAACCATCCTGCACATGTACCCCTGAACTTAAAGGTGGGAACAAAAAAATATATACACACATATAATTGATTCCCGAGCCTTTAAAAAATAGCATTTACTACAGTATCTAGTATATAGTCACAATTCAATAAATTTTAGCTAAATTTATTAATCAACTTCAAAATATTAAAACATAAACCACAACAAACTCTCGCAAATTGCATGCCCTTCCCGATGTATTCTTCCATTATATTGTTTTGGCAAATCTCATCTCAAATTCTTACTCTTTCCCCAAGCTGAGCACTTAATGTTATCAAATTAATTTTCTCAAAACACTAATGAAACACTTTAACATCTCAGAGGCTCTCCATGTTTTAAAGGAAAGTCTCTGCTATATGTGCTTTGTTTGGTACACAAAGTGTTTTATATTTTTAGTTTGAATTAGTTGACAATAAATTATCTAAAAATCAGTAAAACCTGCCAACGCTGTGCCTCAAAGTATACACAGAAAACAATTAGAGCTGAGCAGTGGCCCTGCCCTCCAGAGATGTTATATTGTACTATACCATTTAAATAAGGAAATTGAGGGATCCCAGAACCAATCCCCCATGGATACCAAGAGACAACTGTACACATTCTCTATTAGCCACAGTACTCAGTATCTACCCAAACCTTGAATGCAACTGAAGTCAGGACTTTTTGATTTCAGGATAAAGTCTAAACTTCTCACCCTGGTTCTCCATGACTGGCTCAACGAAAACACTGTGTGGATGTTCCTCACAATGTCCACAATGAGTTTTATTTAAAGAAACATGCATTTCTAGACAGGGAGGCTGATAGGATTAAGTCACACACACTCTTAATTCTGCTTAAGGTACCAGAGCCTGGGGTGTAAAAGTGATCTGGTTTTACATGATTTACACTCTCTTGAATAAATGTATAAACCAATATGTTGGGTGTTTGCTCCTTTATTTGTCTTTGGGTTTTATTTTCATCAGAATCTTTCTTCCCCGATCACTGACTTCCATTAGTTTAAGATAGGTTCTCTTCATTTTCTAATGGTTATCAAACTTCTGACATACTATGTTTTACAAGTCAAATATTTAATGATTCATAAAATACTTTTTAAATGTTCTTGAAGTGACTGATATTTAAATAAATTCTTTGTGAAGTAAAAGAAGAAAAAATTCACACCTGTTCATACTTACATGGCATACCTTTATCTGTATTTGTCAAGTAGGGCCAATGTGGACTTTGTTCTAACCTGTCTCCAGGACATGTATTTCAGTATATAGCTCACAATCTCTGGTATATTAGGTTTATTGATTTCTATCTACTTCTGAACATCTGTTTCCATTGATCTCATGTTTATATATGCTTACATGTTTATATTTGGCATGTTATTGGTCTTATGTGTATCAAGTTGCACTTCATGTGTTTATCTCTGTAGAGCTGAATGGTTAAGATCAAAGAGTATTAATGGGGATTCAAATCCTAGATACAATCATCTAAAATAGCTGTGTGACTTTATAAAGGTCATTTAACTTTTCCGAGCCTCAGTTTCCTTATCTTTAAAACAGTACTTACTTCTTAACAGTATTTACTTTATAAGATAAAGTAAGGGATAAATGGAGCAATACATGCACAGTGAGCTGCTGATAGCAACATTTAATAAATAATTATTCCTATGTAATCAACTGCAGTTTTTCTCTGGAAAAACAGTAACAATTCCTGCTTATGCTCCTTATTGTTAATTATATATTGCACCACATTTTTACTGTTGTATATTCATTTACTTGTTAAATAATCATTGGGTTATGTTAGCTCCTTATACTGGACCCACCTTAGGGGTGGAGAGTGGGAGAAGGGAGATGGGCAGAAAAAAATAACTATTGGGAACTAGGTCTAGTATGTAGTCACAAAATAATCTGTATAACAAATCCCCTTGATAGGAGTTTACCTATATAACAAACCTGCATATAGATCCCCCAAACCTAAAAAAAAAGCTCAAAAAAAAATCCTTATGGGCAGAAAATCTGATTTCATGAAAATATCCTGAGTGCTTTGCACAGTGCCAGGTACATAGCATGCAGATACTGGGTGAAAATTCTCAAAATAAATGCTATATGAATGAATATAGTCAGAAAGATAAGGTTTTGTGCTCAGGTTGCTTTTAACATAAAACATTTTAAAACACTGACATTAGTGTCCAGTGTAAGTCAACATGAATAAGTTTACTATCTTCCATTCGAGAAAGTCAAGCCAGCAGAAACATAAAACTTAAAGTAATTAAAGAAGTAGTGTTGGGGCAGTTCCAAGATGGCCAAATAGGAACAGCGCCAGCCTCCAGCTCCCAGTATGAGTGACACAGAAGATGAGTGATTTCTGCATTTCCAACTGAGGTACCAGGTTCATCTCACTGGGGTATGTCAGACAGTGGGTGCAGGACAGTGGGTGCAGCCCACCAAGCGAGAGCCGAAGCAGGGTAAGGCATTGCCTCACCGGGGAAGCATAAGGGAGAAGGCAATTCCCTTTCCTAGCCAAGGGAAACCATGACACACAACACCTGGAAAATCGGGTCACTCCCACCCTAATACTGTGCTTTACCAAAGGTCTTAGCAAACGGCACACCAGGAAATTATATCCCGTGCCTCGCTCGGAGGGTCGCATGCCCACGGAGCCTCCCTCATTACTAGCACAGTAGTCTGAGATCTACCTGATAGTGATGGGGAGAATGGAACCAAGGTGGAAAACACTGCAGGCTATTATCCAGCAGAACTTCCCCAACCTAGCAAGGTAGGCCAACATTCAAACTCAGGAAACACAGAGAACACCACAAAGATACTCCTCGAGAAGAGCAACCCCAAGACACCTAATTGTCAGATTCACCGATGTTAAAATGAAGGAAAAAATGCTAAGCGCAGCCAGAGAGAAAGCTCGGGTTACCCACAAAGGGAAGCCCATCAGACTAACAGCAGATCTCTCGGCAGAAACTCTCCAAGCCAGGAGAGAGTGGGGGCCAATATTCAACATTCTTAAAGAAAATTTTCAACCCAGAATTTCTTATCCAACCAAACTAAGTTTCATAAGTGAAGGAGAAATAAAATCCTTTACAGACAAGCAAATGCTAAGAGATTTTGTCACCACCAGGCCTGCCCTACAAGAGCTCCTGAAGGAAGCACTAATCATGGAAAGGAACGACCAGTACCAGCCACTGCAAAAACATGCCAAAATGTAAAGACCATCAATGCCAGGAAGAAACCGCATCAACTAATGAGCAAAATAACCAGCTAACATCATAATGACGGGATCAAATTCACACATAACAATATTAACCTTAAATATAAATTGGCTAAATGCTCCAAACAAAAGACACAGACTGGCAAATTGGATAAAGAGTCAAGAGCCATCAGTGTGCTGTAGTCAGGAGACCCATCTCACATGCAGAGACACACATAAGCTCAAAATAAAGTGATGGAGGAAGATCTACCAAGCAAATGGAAAACAAAAAAAGGCAGGGGTTGCAATTCTAGTCTCTGATAAAACAGACTTTAAACCAACAAAGATCAAAAGAGACAAAGAAGGCCACTACATAATGGTAAAGGGATCAATTCAACAAGAAGAGCTAACTATCCTAAATATATATGCACCCAATACAGGAGCACCCACATTCATAAAGCAAGTCCTTAGAGACTTACAAAGAGACTTAAGACTCCCACACAATAATAGGGAGACTTTAACATCCAACTGTCAACATTGGACAGCTCAACAAGAAAGTAAACAAGGATATCCAGGAATTGAACTCAGCTCTGCAGCAAGCAGACCTAATAGACATCTACAGAACTCTCCACCCCAAATCAACAGAATATACATTCTTCTCAGCACCACATCACACTTATTTCAAAATTGACCACATAGTTGGAAGTAAAGCACTCCTCAGCAAATGTAAAAGAACAGAAATTATAACAAACTGTCTCTCAGACCACAGTGCAATCAAACTAGAACTCAGGATTAAGAAACTCAATCAAAACTGCTCAACTACATGGAAACTGAACAACCTGCTCCTGAATGACTACTGGGTACATAACGAAATGAAGGCAGAAATACAGATATTCTTTGAAACTAATGAGAACAAAGATACAACATACCAGAATCTCTGGGACACATTTAAAGCAGTGTGTAGAGGGAAAGTTATAGCACTAAATGCTCACAAGAGAAAGCAGGAAAGATCCAAAATTGACACCCTAACATCACAAGTAAAAGAGAAGCAAGAGCAAACACATTCAAAAGCTAGCAGAAGGCAAAAAAATAACTAAGATCAGAGCAGAACTGAAGAAGATAGAGACACAAAAAAACCCTCCAAAAAATCAGTGAATCCAGAAGCTGGTTTTTTGAAAAGATCAACAAAAATGATAGACCGCTAGCAAGACTAATAAAGAAGAAAAGAGAGAAGAATCAAATAGATGCAATAAAAAATGATGAAGGGGATATCACCACCGACCCCACAGAAATACAAACTACCATCAGAGAATACTATAAACACCTCTACGCAAATAAACTAGAAAACTTAGAAGAAATGGATAAATTCCTGGACACATACACTCTCCCAAGACTAAACCAGGAAGAAGTTGAATCCCTGAATAGAACAATTACAGGCTCTGAAATTGAGGCAATAATTAATAGCCTACCAACTAAAAAAACTCCAGGATCAGACAGAGCCGAATTCTACCAGAAGTACAAGGAGGAGCTGGTACCATTCCTTCTGAAACTATTCCAATCAATAGAAAAAGAGGGAATCCTCCCCAACTCATTTTATGAGGCCAACATCATCCTGATACCAAAGCCTGGCAGAGACACAACAAAGAAAGAGAACTTTAGACCAATATCCCTGATGAACATCGATGCAATAATCCTCAATAAAATACTGGCAAACCGAATCCAGCAGCACATCAAAAAGCTCATCCACCATGATCAAGTGGGCTTCATCCCTGGGATGCAAGGCTGGTTCAATATACACAAATCAATAAATGTAATCCAGCACATAAATAGAACCAAAGACAAAAACCACATGATTGTCTCAATAGATGCAGAAAAGGCCTTTGACAAAATTCAACAGCCCTTCATGCTAAAAACTCTCAATAAACTAGGTATTTATGGAACATATCTCAAAATAATAAGAGCTACTTATGACAAACCCATAGTCAATATCATACTGAATGGGCAAAAACTGGAAGCATTCCCTTTGAAAAGTGACACAACACAGGGATGCCCGCTTTCACCACTCCTATTCAACATAGTGTTGGAGTTCTGGCCAAGGCAATCAGGCAGGAGAAAGAAATAAAGGGTATTCGATTAGGAAAAGACGAAGTCAATTTGTCCCTGTTTGTAGATGACATGATTGCATATTTAGAAAACCCCACTGTCTCAGCCCCAAATCTCCTTAAGCTGATAAGCAACTTCAGCAAAGTCTCAGGATAAAAAATCAATGTGCAAAAATCACGACCATTCTTATACACCAATAATAGACAAACAGAGAGCCAAATCATGAGTGAACTCCCATTCACTATTGCTTCAAATAGAATAAAATACCTAGGAATTCAACTTACAAGGGATGTGAAGGACCACTTCAAGGAGAACTACAAACCACTCTTCAATGAAATAAGACACAAACAAATGGAAGAACATTCCATGCTCATGGATAGGAGGAATAAATATTGTGAAAATGGCCATACTGCCCAAGGTATGATTCAGTGCCTAGATTCAATGCCACCCCCATTAAGCTACCAATGACTTTCTTCACAGAATTGGAAAAAACTACTTTAAAGTTCATATGGAACCAAAAAAGAGCCCGCATTGCCAAGACAATCCTAAGTCAAAATAACAAAGCTGGAGGCATCACAGTACTGGACTTCAAACTATACTACAAGGCTACAGTAAGCAAAACAGCATGGTACTGGTACCAAAACAGAGATATAGACCAATGGAACAGAACAGAGCCCTCAGAAATAATACCACACATCTACAACCATGTGATCTTTAACAAACCTGACAAAAACAAAGAATGGAAAAAGGATTCCCTATTTAATAAACGGTGCTGGGAAAACTGGCTAGCCATAAGTAGAAAGCTAAAACTGGATCCCTTCCTTACACCTTATACAAAAATTAATTCAAGATGGATTAGAGACTTAAATGTTAGACCTAAAACCATTAAAAACCCTAGAAGAAAACCTAGGCAATACTATTCAGGACATAGGCATGGGCAAGGACTTCATGTCTAAAACACCAAAAGCAATGGCAACAAAAGCCATGATGGACAAATGGGATCTAATTAAACTAAAGAGCTTCTGCACAGCAAAAGAAACTACCATCAGAATGAACAGGCAACCTACAGAATGGGAGAAAATTTTTGCAATCTACTCATCTGACAAAGGGCTAATATCCAGAACCTACAAAGAACTCAATCAAATTTACAAGAAAAAAACAAACGACCCCATCAAAAGTGGGCAAAGGCTATGAACAGACACTTCTCAAAAGAAGACATTTATGCAGTCAACAGACACATGAAAAAATGCTCATCATCACTCGCCATCAGAGAAATGTAAATCAAAACCACAACGAGATACCATCTCACACCAGTTAGAAGGGTGATCATTAAAAAGTCTCAAAACAACAGATGCTGGAGAGGATGTGAAGAAGTAGCAACACTTTTACACTGTTGGTGGGACTGTAAACTAGTTCAACCATTGTGGAAGACAGTGTGTAGATTTCTCAAGGATCTAGAACTGGAAATACCATTTGACCCAGCCATCCCATTACTGGGTATATACCCAAAGGAATATAAATCATGCTGCTATAAAGACACATGCACAGGTATGTTTATTGCGGCATTATTCACAATCGCAAAGACTTGGAACCAACCCAAATGTCCATCAATGATAGACTGGATTAAGAAAATGTGGCATATATACACCATGGAATATTAGGCAGCCATTAAAAAGGATGAGTTTATGTCCTTCGTAGGGACATGGATGCAGCTGGAAACCTTCATTCTCAGGAAACTATCACAAGAACAGAAAACCAAACATCACTTGTTCTCACTGATAGGTAGGAATTGAACAATGGGAACACTTGGAGACAGGAAGGGGAACATCACACACCAGGGCCTGTTGCGGGGTGGGGCGAAGGGGGAGGGATAGCATTAGAAGATATATCTAATGTAAATGACGAGTTAATGGGTGCAGCACACCAACATGGTACATGTATAGATATGTAACAAACCTGCACATTGTGCACATGTACCCTAGAACATAAAGTATAATTAAAAAAAAAAAAAAAAAAAAAGAAGTGGTGTTTCTGAATAGGAAGTAGTTTGCTTACATATGTAAATTTTTTTTCTCGTGGTAAAGGCATTAGAAAGCTGCTTAAACAACATTTATTAATGGTGCCAAGATTCCTGAGAGGAGGTACCTTCAGAGAGGTGAGCTAATGGTTTGCATCTGAGTTTTTTTGTTTTGTTTCATTATTATTATTTTTTTTCCTGGAGACATTTGTGGATTCTGAGTACAGAACAAAATGTCAAGTATCCATGCTTCTTTTAACCACAGGTCCACTGCTGCAGGCCAGAGAATCCAGCAGGTTTCTGGCAGTCTCACTATGCTAGAAGGACAAAATTAATGACTCGAGACTAAAATTCATTGAGACACAATGGGTGCAAAACTGAGCTGAATGTTCTCTCAAGACAGTTGCAGAATGTCTGAGACTATGCAGTGCGGGGACAAAAAGCTAAGCAGAAAGCCTCTGAAAGGCAGAAAGGAGTTTTATCTGTCTTGCTGGAGAAGTAAGAATTACATACAGTAACTCTGAGAGGGAAGGGACCTAGAATCACACCAAATCAGTTAAAGGTACAAAGGACTGAAATTAAGAACTCAATAACTTTGTAACTGTTTTACTTTGGAATATTTATCTTTACAGAAAAGTTGCAAAGACAGTATAGAGAGTTCCTACACACAGAAACTTCACCCTTCACTGAGGTTTTCTTAATGTAACATATAACCATGGTGCATCTGACAAAACTAAGAGATTAACAATGGTACTGTACTATTCTATAAAGTGACAACTTAATTTTGATTTCACTAGTCTTTCCAATAAGGTACTTGTTCTGTTCCAGGATCCAATAGAGAATATCCTATTACATTTAGTCATCATTTCTCCTTAGTTTCCTCCATCCTACCTGTGACAAGTTTCATTCATAGTCCTTCCTTGTTACGTGTGACTGACAATGTAGAGGGGTACTGATCAGGTATTTTGAAGAAAGTCCTTCAATTTGATTTTCTCTGAAGTTTTCTCAGATTTAGACTACAGTTATGGCTTTGGCAGAACAATATCACAGAGAAACACCCCTCACATCACATGATATCAAAAGATATATGATATCAACCTGAGTAATCACTGATGATGTTAACTTTACCACTTCTTTAAGGTAGTGTCTTCCACATTTTAAAACCATCTTTGCAAAATTTTAACAGTGAGAGAAAGCTAATATTACTCACTCCATTTTGCTTCTAACCTCACAACCTACTGCCTTTGTTCATCCCTACACATAGGGCAAGCTCATCATGGGAGCAACTAAATTCAGTTGAAAGTTTAAATTTAAAGTAAGGATGATAATAGTCTCTTCCTGAAACTAACCCCCATCCTTGTTAGGGGTCTGAAATCGCCCTTTGTAAAGCAAAGGCCAAAAGGTTATAATTATGGTAGGGTGGGTCTGAACTTTGCTAAAAAAATAAGCATGGTTAAACAATAACCTGTAATTGCTTGCTTAGCTTGCTTTTCTGTAGTGCTTACTGTCCCAGAGTCATGTAACTGGAGGTTTTAAAATTTATAACTTTTCCAACTGCTCCTGTACATAACATCACTACTGTGAAACCTAAAGAACTCTGAAGTATTTTTCAGATTTAGCATTTTGGCAGACCAAGAGATGCCACCAGGACTTGTGATCCACACCGAGGAACTGACTCAATTCATCCTGCAACTCCTCCCTGGAACCAACTCAGCTGCAGGAAGATAGTCTCAACACTCCTGTGACTTCATCCCTAGCTAATCAATTGCCTCAGTTCTCCAGCTCCCCAACCACCATAGCAATCTTAAAAACCTGAGCCTCTGAATTCTCAGAGGGGCAGATGTGGGAAATATCTCCCATCTCCTCACTTGACTGGCCCTGTTATTAAATACTTTCTCTACTGCAACTCCTGTTTTTCTCAGTGTACTAGCTTTTGTGGGCAGTGGGCAACAAGAACCTATTGGGTTATCACAATTTCTCCACCTAAGTTACTATTTGTCCTTTCCATGCACTACTCATTAGAAGCAAGTCACTAAGTCCAGTGTCACTCCAGTACTCACTCAAGGGGAAAGAAAGTAAGCTCCACTTCCTGTAGGGGGTACATTATTCATAATCATTTATTTAGAATTCTGTAATGGAGATTTATCCATTCCCCCTATCAGTTATTCATTGTTTCACTTACATCAGTATGGACTCTTGGATATTTATTTTATTCTTTGAATTATAATCCAATTCTACTGCTTTGTATAATATTATTCCAATACTGACCACTAGAGGCTCATTTAGATTGGCTTCTGTGTCCTGTTGACATGCCCCCTCTCCCTCTCCATCACCTTTTTTGAGCAATTCTTCACTTTCTGCCCTACAAGATGCTCCATGTTAATCCTGTATTTTCCCTACCCCAGCCCCAGAATTAGTCACTGTTACAAGAGTCCTAGCAACTTTTACTGGAAAAAGGTTTTTTAGAAACCAAGATCTGGGATCTGGATGTGCTCATTGCTATTGACACTGCTTCTGCCCTTCTGAAGGCAGAGCTAGGAAATATGTATGTATACTAACTCAGGTATACTTTCATATCTATTTATTTATTTCTGAATCAATCTATTTGTATATATTTTAAAATAAACATGAATTAAAACTTATTTCAAACTCTAACCCAACATCACAGAGTTCATTTTAGCCTTCATCCTCCTGGTTTCTTTGTAAATTATTTTTCGGACAATGAGAAATCTACTGTCTTTATCTACAGTTTATTTACTTATTGGTTCAACTCTAATACAAGTGTAAAATATTTTCAGAATTGCTAATCCTGTATGAAACACATTTATCTACTAGAGCAGGGGTTATCAAACTATTGGCACTGACTATTTAGTATGATATAAGAGCTAAGAATTGTATTTACATTTATAAATGACTATAAAAATAGAATATTTTATGAAAATTCATGTGAAAATTACATGGAATTCACATTTTAGTGCACAATGATAGTTTTTTGGTACACGGAAATGCTCATTTGCTTACATACTGCATACGATTGCTTTCTTGCTACAACCATACAGCTGAGTAGTTGTCACAGGGATCCTACGACCCAAAAAGTAAAAAGTATTTAACATCTTACTGTCTACAGAAAAAGTGTGCTGACCCCTGACCTAGAATATAGTGACTATGTTGTGCTTTTTGTCTTAGCCTTACCATATATGCATTTAAAACATCATATTCCAAAGTTATTTAGGTCAGTTAATTTAAGCATGTCTTACATTTTAATATTGTTATATTCATTAATTATGATAATCATTACATCCTTGGATGACACAACATCATGCTTTTTTCTTTTAATTTTCATATAGTAAAGTTAACTCTGATGTATATATCTATGAGTTTTGACAAATGCTTAAAGTTATGTATTGATCACTCCCATACCAATCGGAACAGTTCCTTAAACCTGAAGATTTCCCTGTCAGGCTGGTCTCTCTTGTAGCCAACATCTCCTGTCTCCCTCCTTACAAATTTTGTTACTTCAATAATGTCATATAAATAAAATCATACATGTAGCTTTGGGGATCTGGCTTCTTTCACTCAACAAGCCGTATTTAAGATTCATCACGTTCTGTGAATTAATAGATCATTCTTTTTTATTGTTGAGTAGTATTCCATTGAAGATAGACATACATAGGTTTGTTCACCATCACCAATAAAGGGCATCTTTGTTGCCTCCAGTTTTTGGCAACCATAAAGTTTCTATAAATATTTGTGTACAGATTTTCGGGTGAATATAAATTTTCAGTGCATTTGGATAAAGACCTAGGAGTAGGATTGCCAGGTCATATGATAAGTACATGTTTCATTTTATTTAAAACTGTCTTATATAGTGGCTATACCATTGGTATTCCCACCAGCATTAAATGGAAATTCCTGTTGCTCCATATCCTTGTCAGCATAATTTTCTTGTTGTTTTTATTTAATGATTCTAATAGGTGTATAGTGGTATCTCATTATGGTTTTAATTTGCATTTCCATTATGACTTCAGCATGTTTTAATGTGTTCTTTTGGTGAAATGCCTGTTCAGATCTTTTGCCCATTATTTAATTTGGTTATTTATTTTCTTTTTGTTAAGTCTGGATTGTTGTTTTGTGTTTTTCTTTTTTTTTTTTTTCTTTTTTTCCTAACTCTGGATACAAGTCCTAACTCATATATGTGATTTTAAAGCATTTTCATCCAACTTGTGGCCTTTTTTTTCTCTTAATAGTGACTTTCACAGAGCAAATAAAATCCAGTTTGTCAATTTTTTTAACTTTATGGATGTTGTGCTTGCTATCTATATAAAAACTCATTGCCAAACTTAAATTACACAGATTTTCTATTACGTTTTCCTCTAGAAGTTTTATAGTTTTACATGCAAGGTCTATGATCTATTTTGAATTACATGCCAAGGGGCTTTTTAAAAAAAATCCAGAACCATTTGTTCAAAAGATAACAAAAACAAAGTCATCATTTAATTGGCTTTACACTTTTGTCAAAATCAGTTGACAGTATTTACATGGGTCTATTTCTGGAATCTCTATTCTATTCCTTCGATATATGTGTCCATACTTTACTCAATATAACACAATCTTCATTACTGTGCTTTACTGTAAAAATCTTAAAATTAGGCAGTGAGTCCTCCAGCTTCATTCGTTTTGAGACCGTTTTGATTTTTTAAGTTTCTCTGCCTTTCATACAAGTTGTTGAATAAGCTTGTCAATATCTACTAAAAACATGTGCTGGAATTTTGATTAAGATTGCATAAAATCTAGATATCAAATTGAGATTCAAATATTGAATCCTCCCATCCATGAACATGTTATGTCAACTCTACTTACTTCTGTCTTCCTTGATTTCTTTCAATAGTGTTTTCTAGTTCTCAGCATACAGATCCTACACATATTGTTAGAATTTTAGCTAAGCACTTAAATTACTGCTGCTATTATAAATGGCATAGATCTTCTAACTTAAAATTTCAATTGCTCATTGCTGGTATATAGAAAAAAACGGACGTTCCTTCTTTCTGTGACCATGCTCAATTCACTATTTCTATGAGCTTTTCTGTAGATCCTTTAGAGTTTGTTTATTTATTTACTATGAATAATCATATCTTCTGCAAATACAGTTATGTTTCTTCCTTTCTAGTCTTTATGACTTTTATTTTACTTGCCTTATTACATTGCCTAAGATTTTCAGTATGATGCTAAAGAAAACAATGTTTTCTTTCTGAACTTTGAGAAAAAGCAATCAGTCTTTCACCAGTGAGTATAATGTTAGCTATAGGTTTCCAATAGATGCTCAAAGGAAGTTCACTTCTACCCCCACTTTACTAAGAGTTTTTATCATGAATGGTGTTTAATTTTATTGAATGCTTTTTCTGTGTCTGCTGAAACTACATACAAGAAATATGCTTTTTCTTAATCAGTTAATAGGATAAATTTACACTGCATTTCTGCAATAAGTCCATTTAATTGTGATGTATTTTCATTTTTACATACAGATGGATTTAATTTGCTACTATGTTTTTGGGAATTTTTGTATATATATTCATGAGGGCCATTGATCTGCATTTTTCTTTTCTTGCAATGTTGTTGTCTGGTTATAGCATTACAGTAAATACTGACTTTATAAAATGACCTGGGGAGTTTTCCTTCTTCTATTTTCAGGGATGTGCAAGACTGGTATTGTGTTCTCCTCAAATTTTGTTTGGATTAACCAGAGAAACCATCTAGGCCTCTCTCCTTGAAAAAGTTCTTAACTACGAATTCAATTTATTTAATAGATGTACAACCACTAATATTTCATTTTCAGTTAATTATTGTATTAGTCCATTTTCATGTTGCCGATAAAGACATACCCCAGAATGGGCAATTTACAAAAGAAAGAGGTATGATTGGACTTACGGTTCCACATGGCTGGGGAAGTCTCACAATCATGGTTAAAGGCAATAGGGAGCAAGTCACATGTTACATGGATAGCAGCAGGCAAAGAGAGAGCTTGTGCAGAGGAACTCCTCTTTTAAAAACCATCAGACCTCATAAGACTTATTCACTATCACGAGAACAGCTACAGGAAAGACTTGCCCCCATGATTCAATTACCTCCCGCAGGGTCCCTCCCACAACACACGGAAATTCAAGATGAGATTTGGGTGGGCACACAGCCAAACCATATCATAGTAATTTGCGTTTCTCCAGGATTTGGCCCATTTCATCGATCAAAGTTTCAACATCAAAACCTCATGAAAAGCTTTCATCAAAAGTTCAAAATCAAAATTTCATCAGTTTCAACATTAATGCAAATATGGCAGAATACAGAATTAGCAAAGAACAGTTTAAAAGTAAATATCCAAACTGGAGAGAAAAAATAATGAAAAATACGAATATAGGCATAAGATACGTATGAGACACATTTTAAAGATTTTTATGTAAGTGTAATTTGAAGTTCTAGAAAATAGCAAAGAGATATTGGGACGGAAGCAATGTTTAAAGAAAGAATGGCTAAGAGTTTTCCAAAACAGATGAAAGACATGAGTTCTGCATACTGAATGGATATTAATTCAGTAAAACCACATTTAGATAGATCATAGGAAAACTACTAAACACAATGCAAATAGCACATCTTACATGCAACAGAAGGGGGAAAGCCGTATTATTGCAAACAAATAATAGCTGACTTTTCAACAGATACAGAAGCAGCCAGAAGACAATGGATTAGCTTCTTTTAAATGCCAAAAAAAAAAAAAAATGACTATTAACCTAGAATTCTACATCCAGAAAAACTATTGTGCATAAATAGAACCAAGATGTTTTCAAGAAAAATCAGAATTCTTATCCAGGAGTCTGACATAAAAAGAAGCATTAAAGAGAGTTCTTCATGTTAGAAGGAAAACAATTCTAGAACCCAAATGGAAACAGTGAATTGCAAGAAAGAATGAATAATAATATGTGATTAAAATAAATGTTACTAGATGAACACAAATAATTTCTTGTGTTTTATACATGTAGAATTAAAATGTGTGATAACAGATAAGCAAAAAAGAAAGCAGATTAAAAACAGTTAAATGTTTTCATGTTCCCATATTATTGGAAAAGTCATAAAAAATAATTTGTCATGTATGTATGTTGAAATAAGGCAAACAATAACAAAATAGTTTAAAAAGAACCATGAGTTAATACAAAAGAAAATAAATTGTTTAAAATTTTGATTAATCCAAACAAAAGACAAAACAACCTACATAAAAATACTCGATTTTCATTCTTGAAAAAAAAAAGTTCACACGTTACTTACAAGATACATCCTTTACATATAATGACATAAACCAAAGACTTGAAAAATATATACCATGCATATACTAGACAAAAAAGCTGCTATAGCTATACTAATATCAGATAAAATACACTGTGAAACAAGGAATATTACTAGAGATATAGAGGGACATTTCATAATTAAAGTTCCATAATCCATCCAATGACATAGTTTCAAAATATATAAAACAAAATTAAGGGAACCAGAAAGTAAAACAGACAAATCTATAATAACGAGACTTGAACCTTTCTTGAAATGTGACCCCTAGCTACCACTATGTGGAAAAAAATAATTCTAAAT
The DNA here is from genome assembly GCF_024542745.1 of Macaca thibetana thibetana. Taxonomy (NCBI): domain Eukaryota; kingdom Metazoa; phylum Chordata; class Mammalia; order Primates; family Cercopithecidae; genus Macaca; species Macaca thibetana. Next base: position 47,611,997 of record NC_065578.1, read on the forward strand.
GGTTCATATATTTAAATGTTAAAGAAAAATGACCTTTAGCAGACATACGAGAAAGTCGTAAAGTAGACAAAAACTATAAAGATGCTAATCAAAAAGGAAAAATGATAAACTGTATTCATTAGAATTAATAACTACTTTTAATCAAAAGATACTATTAAGAGTGAAAAGATAAGGCACAGAGTGGGAAAAGAAAATCACAAAACATATATATAAGAACTCATATGAAGCATCTGCATGGAAATCTTACCTAAAAATGAAAGACAGACAATCCAGTAGAAAAATGAACAAACGACGTGAACACAAAAGAGGATATCCAAATGGACAATAAGAATATCCACTCGTCACGGGACACAGAAAATTAAAACCATTATATGATAAATTACTTTTCACGTATCAAAATGCCAAATGAGAACACATAGAAGCACACACACACACACACACACACACACACACACACACACAATCAATCAAAGGAGTAGGGAGGATATGAAACAAGTAGAACTCTCCCACACTGGTAGTGGGAGTGTAACTGTTAAAACCATGTGCAATGTCACCCAAGGACATGTGCATACTGCTTACAGCAGCTCTGTAACAGCCCAAACCCCAAACAAACTAAATGCCCAGCAATGGAGGAATGAATAAATGGTAGCATTTTCATACAATGAAATGTATTGTATGATTACATTTTATTTATGGCAACAAGAATGAACTACTGCTACACTGCCATGTAAAACAAGATGTCTAAATTTCAAAAATGCTTGAATTGAAAAACCAAAGAGAAACAAGAATAAAAAAGTAGACACTGTAGGATATCATTTATATAAAGTTCAAAACATGCAGTATTATATCTTGCTACTAGAAGATAAATAACTTTGTTAGAAGTTTGATAATGTTTACACTTGGAATGGCAGTAGCTGGCAGGAACAAGAGGGGCTTCTGCAGAATTGCTTTATTTCTTGATCTGGTAGGTAGTTTACATGAGACTGTTAATTTTATAATTTATCAAGCTGTTACTATTTGTACATTTTCTATGTGTTTTTTTCTATACTTTGAAGAGAAGTTTAATTTTAAAAACAGCATGTATATAGAAACTTAAAACTGTAAAAACTGATCCCAAGGTCATATAAACCCCTTATATCCCCCAAGACTAATCTTAGTGTCCAACACACATTGATGATAAATGATTGCTTTTTAAACTAATGAATGAAACAAGAGATCAAACACACAAAAAAGTACTGTCATTATTTCCCAGCTGTTATTTATATGAATGCTTATTTGCTTTTTCTCAGAAAATATCCTCATATAGATTTTTTTGTAATATTAAACCTGACAAACCTGTCCTGCTCTTTTCCTCTTTTATTCAATTAACATACAAATTAACTGAGAAGTTTCTTCAAAATACGTACCTCTCACTACCCCCTCATGCTGCCATTTAGAATTAACTATATCTGTAGCAGATGAAATTGCTTTATACTGAACCATGAAACAAGAGTTCTCATATTTTGAAGGCTGTGAAATAATTATCATCAAGTCACTATGTACTAAAACTTTATAAGATAATTATCACTAACACTGTTCATAGTTCAGATGGTCTATTTCAAACATTTTGCATAATGATTTAGGTAAAGCAGGAATTTAGATATGTTGCCTTGGGCAAAACCACTGATTTCCATCAAATGGAGCTTTCTTTCTTTTTTTCTTTCGGGTGACTAAATTTTATAAGCTTTAGGCATCTTTGGTGGTTTTCTTGACCTATTATAAATAGCCTTCGAAAGAAAATTTTAGAAACTAACATATAAATGTCTTTGATGAGCCTGATGTGATTTCAAGACATTTTTTACCCGGTCATGGATCTCATCGCAGTTTGAAGGTGAACACCAGTCAGAATGAAACCTGTAGGCATAAAATAAGTTTTATTTTTATTACTAAAATCAGGTACTGATTCTATGCTATACTATCAAGTTTTCACCATATGCTCACCAAATAGTCTGAATAAAGGTTGGCATACATTTGGGAGAACGTACCTACATATCTGACCATTTTAATGATTTCTACACGTAATTATCTGGAGCTTTAATTAAAGATACAGATTTTCATATTAAAACAGTAATTCTATGTACAATGCCTTTACATATCCTTCCTATTCTCTAGTAATCATACCCTCAAGCTATGTGAAAAAATTCCTTTCTGTTGAGAAAAAAATACCTAATTTTATGAAATGAAACAAAATGTACATAATAGATAAAAATATTTACAATTTAATCATGCTTATTTTTTCAGAATGCAGAGCAACATAGAAGTTAAATGGTTTCTTTTCAACACAGATGATATCATCTCTCTAGTCTCAGCTATGAATAAATGTATCTAAAAAACTGAAAAATATGACTTTATTATTAGAGTCTGGGGGTTGAAATTAAAGATGTGAAAGAAGAAACAAAGCATCCCTTTCTTTTTCCTATGCCCTTCTCAAATTCACAACTGACACTAGTATAGATAAATGACTTTATTTCATATAATAATGAAATAGGTAAAATGTTGCTATGTTGCTTAAATCTTTGTCTTTTTTTCTTCCCAGTTTGTCCTTTTTTTTTTTTTTTTTTTTTGAGATGGAGTCTTGCTCTGTCACCCATGCTGGAGTGCAATGGCGCAATCTCGGCTCACTGCAACCTCCGCCTCCCAGGTTCAAGCAATTCTCCCGCCTCAGCCTCCTGAGTATCTGGGATTGCCTGCCACTACATCTGACTAATTTTTGTATTTTTAGTAGAGACAGGTTTCACCATGTTGGTCAGGCTGGTTTCAAACTCCTGATCTCGTGATCCGCCCGCTTTGGCCTCGCAAAGTGCTGGGATTATAGGCATGAGTCCAGTTTGTTCTTAAAAGCTAAAATACCATATGTTTATACAAAGTATAAACCACTAAACAGGATAAATGTTTTATATAATCTACTTAAAAATGCAACAAATAATGAATAATCAATTATCTAAATTTTAATCTCCTGTATATGCAAAAGCAAGTTCTATTGCACCTATGAAAAATAAATTAGCAGACTTTGTTATTTGCAATATATATAGCACATCTTGGAAATCTGAGATCCAACTATTCAGCTGTGAGGATCCACTGGATCTCTTCAATGATACTATTAGAGGATCCACTAGTCTGTGCTGTGGGATAAGGAATGCCTGCTTGCCAATCTAATTTCATTTATAAAAGTCAAAACTTTAAGCATGATTCAAAAGAGTATCAGCTCCTTTTTCAGTAGATTTGCTAGTATTTCTTGGTCTAATTTTAGTAATAACTCAAAACTTCACACAAATTTTAAATTATAATATTAATATTTACACATTAAGAAGGAAACAACTTCTGAAATATAACACTTATAACCAAAATTGAAACCATTTTATGTTGTGCTAACTTCACTGGAGGAATTTCTTAAATGGGCACAAAGCAAAACCCACCTTCACTATACATAAAGAAATTCATTTGATAAAGCCATTGGGAAAGTTTCTAAAAATCTGTTTATATACACGATTAAGGAGTCAGCATTTTACTTCAATCTTAGAGAAAACTTATTTAATTTCAATAAATATTTACACAGATAAACTCCTATAACTGTATGTTCTGTCATACAGCGCCCACGCAAAACTTCCAATTTTGCCTGGAACATACAATCTACATTTATATTGGTTTAAATTGTTTATTGATTTCAATAGATTGTATAAACACCCTACAAGTATACTGCTTAGTGACCTAGAAAAAGCCATTTCAGAGAATGTCTTATATTTAAAGATGCGGTACTGAGTGTTGAAAAGAATAAAATGTTTTTGTTCCTAGTAGTATGCCTTCGACATTTTATTTTCCTTTAGAGACTAATCTAGATATTTAGAAAATACACTCAAATCAAAGGTGTTCTGCTTTAGTGAAAGTTAAAAAACCTTATCTGTCATGCCTGCCCCAGAGAGTATACCAATAAAACGTTAATTTGTATAGGGAAATTCAAAACTAAATTGCCATTGTATTATTTTAAAATTACCTAACCTTCCTCAAGTTATAGTTAAAATAGGTAATGTTTAACATTAGAATCACTCATTTTCTTCTAGCAAGAACTTACTACATCTATCATCCTGAGTGAAAATAATGTGCAAATGCCACCGCTATCTACTCCAAGCCCTTTACCATACTGAAATATGAATAAAGGGGCAGCTAACTTTAACTGTCATCAATGAAGAATTTTTGAATATAGCCTCAATGACAAATTTATCAATCCAGAAAAGACTGAGGTCAAAAGCCGGAACAAAATTGTATACAAAGATAAAGTAACACAGAACTAAAATTATTACTGTACTAGAGTGGTAGGTTTACAATTGGAGAGTTCTACAAAATATGTGAAAAGCTAGAAAAATAAAAGTATTTATAAAAGTAAATTAAAACATAAATTTATTTATAAAAGTAAATAATACTCATTTGTAAAAGTATTTATTTATAAAAGTTTATTACAAAAGTAAATAAAAACATATCCAAGGAAATACAGATTTAAGAAATTCTGGAAAATTTACAGAGATGATAAAGGACCTAATCAATAAAATCACTAGAGATGATTTCTAAAAGTTGATAAAAAGAAAGGAGCACCAACTGTATGTCTAAACAGCTGGGCAGATGAGGAAATCAAGGAAAGTCCCCTGATACTGAGATGCAAGTTATCAACTTCAGCAGAAAAACTTCTCTTCCAGTTTTCTCCTGAATTTTTGATGATGATGTTGTTTGTGTGTGCACCTATGTTAACAATTCCATGATCCTCCCAACCCCGCCACAGGCCTGACTCTAATGAACTAGAAGCAACCTTAATCAAAATTACGTATCTCAGGATTGGGGTCTACAACATGCCTCCGTATATCCATTATGAATGCTTGCAAAGCTAGTAAGTAAACAGACAAACCTGTATGTTTAAAATAGATTTGTTTTAATACAGCATCCAAGCTAACACACTGTTGTTCAAATCATCAGTTTTGAGTTAAACTTTCAATATATTCTCTACAGCTAATTAAATCTTTGTTAATTATGCCTGATGACCCCAATACACTACAGAAATTTGGTGTGCTTACTTTCGCTTTCTGACACCAGTTGTAAAGATACATCGATTTCCACGTTGTTGACAGTGTTTCTCTTACATATAGAAAAAAACTTACATAATTTTTTTCACCAGGATTGACTTCTTTTCAACTTATTACAGAAACATGGTTTTCTATATTACTATTTGTGACAGAGGCAAGGAATTTCCAATTTCAATTTTAAAATATATGAAAAGGAACTATTTATTTCACATTCGAATTATAACACGATCAGACTCTGGCTGCCATAGCATTTTTAAACAGAGAGTTGGAATCTTTACATGATTAAGATGCTCTTAGGGAGTTGGGAGAAGGCTGTTTGAGAAAACTAGACACCATCTACCAACAATATATAGATAGCCATTATGACTAAATAAAAAATATAATCTGTGTTGTGTTTACACTTAAGGCAAGCCTGTAATATTAAATTCCTCTGAATCTACTAAAAACAATCATATATGTTACTTTTCACTTTAAAGAACTATAATCTGTAATTGGGGTTAATGTGACCCATACCTGGTGAATAAACCCATATCTAGAGAACTGTGCTAGGAAGAAATATCTAACATTATCTAATATGTAATATATTTTAAACAAAAACAATTTAAGCCTCTGAAAATCAAATTACACTTTTATATTCATTTCACATGCATAATTGCTGCTTTCCCTTCTAATACTTATTATTCAAAGATGAGTACAGAAATGAAGACCGCACATAATTACCTTTCCCTGAGAGAAGCTCTATTTAACACAGGGCTTGGAGAATGCTTTGGCATTGTTGAGGGTGCTGAATGGACTAGTAAGGTCCTCGCTGAATGCTGGGGCTTACTACACGACCTTGGGCTCAAATACTCTTCACACTTTTCTAAAGAGTCATCGAAGTCTCTCCCATGGGGTGTCCTGATAACCTGTTTTAAAAATTATATATATAGATCTACATATACAGATACACACATATATAATAAAATATAGTAATACAGTATGCACAGTAGTAATATGTGTGCACACACACTGATTTTATAAAAGTAATAAAACAAATGCATGCCACAGCTATATTTAAAGATAAAATTCGGAATATAGTAATTAGTCAGTGTAAGATTAAATATTAAATATATCAAGATTGTTCATTATATATAAAATTTATAAGACATTACTTCAAAAGGCTTTTGAGTAGTGGTGGGGTTTGCATAGGGGCGTGTGTATCTAAAACAAAGAATATATACACATAAACCAAATGGTAGCCTAGTTTAGCTATCAGGTCAAACAGAACTAGATTCAAATTCAGGTCTAATACTCATTCACTACTTCATTTGTTCTGGGAATGGACACATGAACAAATTAAGGAAAGACAAATGAATATAATCCTGCTCCTATGGAACTTACATTCTGGTAAAATATATATTCTAATAAGAAGAGATAAATGGAAAACACAAAAACACACCATGATAAAGAAGTAGAATAAAGTGTGTTAAAGGATATTAAGTAACATGAGAAGAAGGGGGGTTAAGTGCTGCTGGGTGGGATGGAAAAGGGTATGCAGGAAAGGAACTGTAATTTTAAATGGGATAGTCAGCAGGAACCTCACGCAGACCTGAAGACCTCAGTAAAGACCGTAAGACCTGTCACAAAGATTATCTGTGGAAAGACTATGCCAGAAGAGAGAAAAATAAATGCAAAGATCTTGGGAGTAGTAGGAGGACGTGCTTGATATTAGCAAGGGAGCCAGTGGAGCTGGACTGACTAGTAAGAAATGAGGTCAAAAAGGTAGGTTTTAAGAATTTAGTCTTTTATTCTGAGAGAAAAACATGTCCTGACTTTTTCCTTCTGTAAATAGGACACCCCAGGCTATTATATTGAGAATAGTCTGCAGAGGGGCCAAGGGTCCTGGCAGGAAATCAGCTAGGAACCTATTATAATAAAATCTGGAAAAGGATGCTGCCTTGGGCCAGAAAGATTGCAATGGAGGTGAGAAGTGATCAGATTCAGAATATATTTAGAAGACACAGCCAACAGGTCGAAACTGGTCTCGATGTCAAAGATGACACGAAGGTTTTCTGTCCTAATCAACTAGAAGGGTTGGGTTTGTATGAATTAGATATACTCTTCTAACTGTAAGCATAGAAAATTAAGATATTAGGAGTCTAGTTTTGGACATATTAAGCTTCACATCTATTAATCTATTAATAATTCAATGTATTAGAGCAGAGTTTGGGGAAAAGTCCAGGATAAAAATATAAATTGGTAATTACTAGCATCTAAGTGGTATTTAAAGGTATTGCACTGCGTGATATTGCCAAGGAAGTAAAAGTAAATCAAAAGTAGAAAACATCTGAAGAATTAGCCCTGAGAATACTCCAATATTTAGAGGCATGAAAGATGAAAAGAAAACATGACTGAAGAGTAGCCAGGGAAGAAAGGAAAGAAACAAGAGAATGTGTTGTTTTGGAAGTCAGTAAACAATGAATTTCAAGGAAAGGGGAGTAACTAATGGGTAAATATAACTTGAGAGGTCAAGTTAGAAAAGACAAGATCTTTGGATGTTAGTAACAGTGAGGTCATCGATAACATCAACAAAAATAGCTTTAATGGAGTGACAGGAGTGAAAATCTGAAGTTGAGTTCAAGGGAGAATAAGAGGAGAGGAACTGGATTCATTTAACAAATATCTGAGTCCCAGTCATGTCTTAAGTTTTGGGACTACAATAGTGAACAAAACAAAGTCCCTGCTTTTAAGAGTTTATGTTACAGCAGTGCTAGTTGTTAAATATTTGACCTTTTAGACAGCTATCTAATTCTTCTCAGACTCATTTCTTCACATGAAAAATAAAGTTAATAACAGCTAGCTTATAGATCTTCCATTATTTACTTAAACTATATTGCAGAATGTCTAGATGTATAAATTAGTTGCCCAATAAATGTATGTCATTTGTTATTAAAACCTAAGTCCAGCATAGGTTTTGCTTCAACACTACCATACTTTTCACTATTTTCCAAAATTACAACAAATAATAAGTCAGTGGTCAGCTGAGAGAATCATGCTTTCATTCCACAACCTAATAGAACATAGTGCAAATGACTCAGTTACAGTCCCCAATAACTGACCAACAAGAAATATGTGATCGAGATTGAAGAAAAAAATAAAATTGCTCCATTTTTAGCCATTCAGAGACAAAACAAAAACACAGTAAATGTTAAAAACAAGATCAAGGAGGTTCATGGTCAACAATGTAAGTGCATATGTTAAGAGACACAGAATAGGTAGCTCACACCTGTAGTCTCAACTATTCAGGAGGCGGAGGCAGGAGGAACACTTGAGCTCGGGAGTTCTACGTTGCAGTGAGCTATGATTGCACCACTGCACTCCAGCCTGGGTGACATAGCAAGACTGTCTCAAAGAAAAAGAAAAAAAAAAAAGACAAGACAAGACAAGAAAGAAAAAGAAAGTAGGAGAAGGTATCACATTGTTGTTTCTAGAATATATCCAAATATGAGCCACTTGGCCTGGATTGTTTTCTTTTTATCAATTTCATTGTCAACTGAGACATGTTAGATGGCAGACCACTTCATTTTTATCTGCTAAATTTTCTCCCCACACTAGTCAGCAATGCTTTATATAAAGCCTTTTATAGGTAATTACCACTGAATTTCTATCGGAATATTCACTGAGAATCTCTTGAACATGTTAGCTAATACTCAAACCTAAAGAAATATAAAAATTTAAACTCACAATCCAGATAAGACATTGCATATACAGAAGGATAAATGACAATAAGATATGCTGAAGTGTCAAACACATTCCAATGACAATAACTGCAAAAAGAAATTCAAAGGAATGAAAGACTTCTAATGGTCTTAATGGTGGAGGTCTCATTGAGGAGGCAGAATTGAAATCAAAGCCAAAAGTAAAGGAAAGGAGGAGAAAAGCCATTCAGAAAAAGAAAAAGGCACAAGAAAAGATAAGCAAAGATGAAAAATCTATATGAATGTAATAAAGAATATTATAGAGGTGGGAGGGACACATTGTACAAGAATCTTAAATGTTGTAACTCAATAGTGTTCAACACTTATTAAGCATCTTCTGCATGTAAAGTACCAAACAAAGCAGGGAACAACAATCACGGGTGTTTAATAAATATAACAGGAGAACTCAAAAAAAGTTACAATACAGAATATAAGACATCAAGGACAAGTAATGAGAAGGAAAATTAGAGCTAAATAGACATGAAGTAATTGTGCAATGTGAACACAGCTTGAATGTATTCCTTCCATGGAATTAGAGCGTGTTTTGGAAAGTCTTATATCTAAACAAGGGGTTAGGAGGTATAACGAAAGGGCAGGTCTCTTTAATAAGAATCCACTTCAAACTTAAAGCCTTCAGCCTTAGCTTAAAAAATGTTTCCATAGCTCTTGTGAGTTTCCCTTAAATTATTTCCTTTCAAAAGTTAAATGGAATATTATCTCTTTAGTTCATCACAGAAGGGTTATATTTCTTGAGTGTATCTTCAATAATACTGGCTTAGAATCCAAAAACTTGTGTTCAAATCCTTGCTGTTTATGAGACCCTGAGCAAGTCATTTACCCTATTGAGGGTTTAGTTTCCTTACCTATAAACTGAAGACAGAATCTTACAGATTTGACACAAAAATTAAATGAAAGAAAAGTGAAAACACTAGTGGAGAGCTTCGCTCATGAAAGATAATTTTGTGTGTGTGTGTATGGCATTTACACTTTAGCATAAAAAAGGCCTTTTTTTAACATTTATGAAAAGAGTTTTTTAAATGACTTTCTATGAACCCACAAATGCAACAGTTTCAATATGGCAAATGCTAAAATGTATCAAGATGGAAAAATAACTAATATTTTTAAACTAATCTGAAACTGGTACAGGTAAAAAAGGAAATTTCATACACTAAATCCATTGTGATTAATGACATGCTCTTCAAATCTATGATATGTAGTGTTTTTATACCACACTTACGAAATAAGATTCCTGAAAACTTGCTTACACAGTAAGTTGACAAATCATATTAATGGTCATAAAAATGTTATATTTACAAAAACCTCAAGGTCAAATGAGTGTGGGTGAGAATTTACTACTACAAATAATGGGAACTAGAAAATTCAGTTACTCAACAAATATTTGTTGTAAGCCTACATAGTGCCTATATCACACACTATTCTCTAAAGTTTCTCTTCTGTCATAGGGCAGAAGAGTTCAGAAATAAATACAAATAATTCAAATGGAATTAGCTGAGAAGTAGTTGAGAATAAGAACCATAGGACAGAAGTACAGTGCAGGAACAACTTGCAGGATGGCCAGAGGAAAGTATGGTTCTGAAAGGGGAAAAGTAGATATGGGTAACTGAAATCAGTTTCTCAATCTTGCCAAGAACATTCCTTAGTGAATCTTACATCAAGTAAATGATCAATTCCTATCTTATCTGATTTAAACATTTGTATGTGCACTATCTGATTTGGTTTAAGTAAGACATACTTGTTTTCACTGAAGCTGAATTTAAAAGCTATTCTAAAATAATACAATAAGAAAATAATTCCCAAATATATCAGTTCTTGAGGGGAACCCCTCCCCTCTTAGACCACTGTTCTATTCACTTACATAGAAATAACTTTTTAAATCCTCACAACAACCTAATGAGGTAGACATTTTTATTACCTGTACTTTATTGATAAGAAAATAAAAGCAAAATCAAACAGCTGTTAAGCAGTGGGGGTTCCGGACCAATTATATATGAGGGATCTATGGCAGAAACAAGTTGCAAACTCTCATAGCCCAAGCCTAACAGGATTTCTACAAGGGAAGTCCCACAAAGGATGGGCTCACAATAGAATTTACCAATACTCCGATATACACAGCTAAAGAACAAACTGACAAACTTTCTGAGAAAGAAAGAAAACATTCCCAACTAAAGTTACAATGTGATCACAACAATGCTACCAAACCATTCAAGGACAGTACAAGAAAGGATAATTATAGGCCACCCTCAGCTGTGGCCATATATGGAAAAATCACAACTAAATTATTTTAATTCAGGAATGCTAAAGAATAAGCTAAAAGAACACAACCTGACAAGGCACTTTATTCAAATAATACAAAGATGGATTATCATTAGAACATATATCAATTCACCATAAAAAAAATTGTCATCTCAACAGGTGCTGGAAAAAGCATTTGATGATATTCAATATCCATTCATTATTAATATACATATTCTATTCAAACAAGGAATTTCAAGGGAACTTCCTTAACTTGCTAAAGGATAGCTAACAAAACTTTACTGCAAATAATATTTATATGTGTGGAAATTTATAGATGATCCTATCAAAGACAAGAATACACACTACATTAGTCTACACTATAGCATGTTAGGCAATACTGCAATAGCAAATTAAGTTTGAAAATCAGTGGCTTGACATAATAAAGGTTCATTTTTCCTCCACTATATGGTAATACAGTTTAGCAAGAGAAATTATATAGAACTGCCCAAGGACTTATGCTGATAAAACATGCTAAACAAATTATAACTGTACCATTTAGAACCTGAAGCTTCATTATCACTGTAATAATAAGAGTGTTTGCATTAGTCCATTTTCATGCTGCCGATAAAGACACACACGAGACTGGGAAGAAAAGGAGGTTTAATTAGACTTACAGTTCCACACAGCTGGGGAGGTTTTGCAATCATAGCTGAGGGTGAAAGGCACTTCTTACAGGGTGGCGGCAAGACAGAATGAGGAAAAAGCAAAAGCAGAAACCCCTGATAAACCCATCAGATCTCATGACACTTATTTACTATCACGAGAATAGCATGAGAAAGACAGGCCCCCATGATTCAATTTCCTTCCCCCGGGTCCCTCCTACAACACGTGGGAATTCTGGGAGATACAATTCAAGTTGAGATTTGGATGGGAACACAGCCAAACCATATCATTCCATCCCTGGCACCTCCAAATATCATGTTCTCACACTTCAAAACCAATCATGCCTTCCCAACAGTACCCCAAAGTCTGAACTCATTTTAGCATTAACCCAAAAGTCCACAGTCCAAAGTCTCATCTGAGACAAGGCAAGTCCCTTCTGCCTATGAGCCTGTAAAACCAAGAACAAGCTAGTTACTTCCTAGACACAATGGGGGTACAGGTACTGGGAAAATATAGCTGTTTCAAATGAGAGAAACTGGCCAAAACAAAGGGGTTACAGGGCCCATGCAAATCCGAAATCCACTGGGGTAGTCAAATCTTAAAGCTCCAGAACGATCTCCATATCTTACATCCAGCTCACACTGATGCAAGATGTGGGTTCCCATGGTCTTGGGCAGCTCCACCCTGTGGTTTTGCAGGATACAGTCTCTCTCTTGCAGCTTTCAAAGGCTGGCATTGTGTCTGTGGTCCAGGTGCATGGTGCAAGCTGTCAGTAGATCTACCATTCTGCGGCCTGGAGGATGATGGCCCTCTTTTCACGCTCTACTAGGCAATGCCCCAGTAGGGACTCTGTATGGGGGCTCCTCTGCACTGCCTGAGAACAGGTTTTCCATGAGGGCTCTGCCCCTGCAGCAAATTTCTGCCTGGGCATCCAGGAGTTTCCATACATCTTCTGAAAACTAGGCAGAGGTTCCCTAACCTCAATTCTTGACTTCTGTGCACTCACAGGGTCAACACCACATGGACGCTGCCAATACCTGAGGCTTCCACACTCTGAAGCCTCAGCCCAAGCTGTACACTGGCCCCTTTAGCCATGGCTTGAGTGGCTGAGACACAGGGCACCAAGTCCCTAGGCTGCACACAGCACAGGGACCCTGGGCCCAGTCCATGAAACCACTTTTTCCTACTTGGCTCTGGGCCTGCGATTGGGAGGGGCTGCCTCACGTGAAGGTCTCTGACATGACCTGGAGACATTTTCCCCATGGTCTTGGGGATTAACATTAGGCCTTGCTACTTATGCAAATTTCTGCAGCTGGCTTGAATTTCTCCCCAGAAAATTGGTTTCTCTTTTCTATTGCATAGTCAGCCTGCAAATTTTGCAAACTTTTATGCTCTGCTTCCCTTATAAAACAGAATGGCTTTAATAGCACCCAAGTCACCTCTTGAATGCTTTGCTGCTTAGAAATTTATTCTGTCAGATACCTTAAATCATCTTTCTCAAGTTCAAAGTTCCACAAATCTCTAGCGCAGGGGCAAAACGCTGCCAGTGTCTTTACAAGAGTCACCTTTACTCCAGTTCCCAAAAAGCTTCTCAGCTCCATCTGAGACCACCTCAGCCTGGATTTTATTGACCATATCGCTATCAGAATTTTTGCCAAAGCCATTCAAAAAGTCACTAGGAAGTTCCAAACTTTCCCACATTTTCCTGTCTTCTTCTGAGCCTTCCAAGCTGTTCCAACCTCTGCCTGTTACCCAGTTCCAAAGTCGCTTCTACATTTCCTGGTATCTTTTCAGCAACGCCCCACTCTACTGGTACCAATTTATTGTATCAGTCTGTTTTCACAATGCTGATAAAGACATACACAAGACTGGGAAGAAAAGGAAGTTTGACTTACAGTTCCACAAGGCTGGGGAGGTTTCACGTTCATGGCTGAGGGCAAAAGGCACTTCTTACATGGCGGCAGCAAGAGAGAATGAGGAAGAAGCAAAAGCAGAAACCCCTGATAAAGCCCTCAGATCTCCTGACACTTACTATTAGGAGAACAGCACGGGAAAGACCAGTCCCCATGATTCAATTACTTCCCCCTGGGTCCTTCCCACAACACAGGGGAATTCTGGGAGATACAATTCAAGTTGAAATTTGGGTGGGGACACAGCCAAACATATCGATGTTTATATTAATTCTTCCATGCTTTGCCCTGGAACTGACCCACATAATTTCCACGCACAGTCTATTGGCTAGAACTAGGCCCCATCTACCGGCAATTGGGCTTAGAAGTATGGGAAAGTATGTGTATAGCCAATAAGTAAGAAATGTCTCTGCCACATTCACTATTGCCACTTTTATTTGTGGTATTGAAGATCCTGGTAAGCTGAGACAAATATTATGAAAGGCAAAAATAAAATTCTTTATATGTAGATGTTAGGTTTACCTCTATAAAAAAATCCAAGAACATCTATTACAAGATTGTCATACAAAAATCAGTAAAACAAAAATGTAATTTTACCAAAAAAAAAAAAAAAAGTCCATTCACAATAGGAACAAGCCATAAGGTTTCTAGGAATATGTCTAATAAACAATGTACAACACACTAATGGAAAAACATGTAACTTTAGTGAAGACATGAGAACTGAGACCATATGCATTCATATGGCTTAACTATCATAACAAAGAACTAAGACCTACCTACTAAAACATGACATTCTCATGAGTTCCTCAATTCTTACCCAGGAAAATAAAGCTATAAACCTTCGTTATTTTCTTCAAGACCTTCCCATAAATCATTTACCTGAGCAACAGACTGCTCAATCATCAATCAGCTACCTTCTCAAAACAACAGATTCTGAATCCTGGCAAACAGTTCCCTTCTCAGGACAACAGATGACTCAACTGAACAAATCCCTTCCTTATCAAAATAGTGTTTACTTATCAAGACTTTCTTTAAGACCCAGGCCTTTATTCCATTAATCCTAAACTTTTATATCACAAACTTTACCTACTAGATTCCCACATTGAAAGCTCCCTTAAAACACTCAAGCCCAGTTCCCAAAATCATATAAATATCAGCCATTAACCTTCCTCTTTCAGAGACAACACTAAGATTGTCAAGGTGGTGCTCTCCCATACTGTATTATGTCATAAACTCAGCTTTGCATGATATCAACACATTATTCAGTTACTGCGATAGACTTCTGACCAGATGGCAGCTGACAATCCTAGAAGTCCAGTAAGATCCAATAGGCCCTTTTGCTGCCACAGCTAAGATCTTCAACTTAGAAATACCAAATTCCTCTGTGACTTCTTTTAGCCTCTCTCTTCAGGTGTCTCTCTGGCTATAATGGTGAAGTGGGTCTTGGTACTGAGTCTCAGCTCCAGTTTCCTTTGGTTAAGCTCTCAATCACTGAGTTACCCCGTCTTTCAGAAATGCAGAACACTTTCAGTAACCTATTAATTATCTGATTATATTTGAAAATTTGTATGCCAGGGAGAAATCTGTCTCATTACTAAAAATACTAATATGTATCTCTCTGTCTTTGTCCCCTTTTGAGAGGAGTCTATAAAAGAAAGTTCCTAGAGAAGTGAACAGACAAAAGCCACTAAATCCATTTTTGAGCCAGGACCAAAGACTCACAGGTTCAGCTGTTCTCATTGTACCAACATCCTTATAGTAAAAACTTTGCCCTGGGTCACTTGTCAAAATACCATGAAAACGTTCCTCTGTTTTTTTGGTTTTTTAAAATTGTTTTCTTCATGAGAGAAATCCTATGGGAGAGACTGCCTCCAAATCTTCCATGTTTCTAGAATTGCAAATGTGTCCAGTCTTCAATTTGAAATAAGCAACTATTAAAATGAGGCACAAAGACAAAATGTGCACAAGTAATAGATTTGACCAATACTGCCAGACTCATGGATTTATTTCAGTCTAGGTCTATGCCCCTTCCAAGTTATATTCAAGCTTCCTACATGTATTCATACTAGAACTTCATAGACTTATTTTTCTAAACAGCATGATTTCACCAAGGATGTTTTAGACTTACAATGGCAACTTTGGAGAATTTTTTATATAAATAAAACTGAAAGGTACCTTAGAATGGAAAGAAGCAAAATCTCACACATCCTGTGGTCTATATTTCCTAATTGCTATGACAAAATTTATTTTTTAATTCGGATTCTAAAAATTCCTTCCTTAAAAGATTTGTCAGCCAAGGCAAATTAAAAATATAAAAAGTTAAAACCATTTGCCTTTGAGATGCCTTCACATTCTAATTTGAAAGAAACAGCATTTATCCCACTATTCCTTATCTCCTGTGCTATGTTCCTCCATCACCCTCAGGCCTCTATCCTTCCTTTTGCCTGCTTTCCTTCCCATCTAACCTGCTAGAAACAAAAGTTCAGTAACTTCTTAAAAGTAAATCCCCTTCAGGATGGGACAAGTGTCATGTGGTTGATTTTTAAGCCTTGGTCTATGATTTTTAAGCTTCTGGGCTAAAAAACACTGACAGAGACTCTCCAAAGCCTAAACAAGATAAACAGAAATTTGCAGAAAAATTTAGAATTCTGTGAACTCCATCCTAGTCCTTGTACATTTTCCTGTATCAAAAAATGGTATCATCAAACGTTGAGTTGTGAAAAATCAGAAATCGAATAATTTTTCTTAACATTGCAGAGCTAAGTTCCTTTTAATGCTCTCTGATTTCAAAGCCTTCCTGGCTATTTTTGCCTAGCTCCTGGAATTTAAAAAAAAAAAAAAAAAAAAAAAAAAAAAAAAAAAGCCTAGAAGTGTTTTTTACTGGGATCTATCTAATTTTTAATTTATTCTAGGTAGAGAACATCTTCAAAACATCAAATTTTTCTCTATGAGAACACATTCAGTCATGTGTTCTCATTGATAAGCATGCATTGCTTAACAATAGGGATACCTTCTGAGAAATGCATCATTGGGCGATTTTGTCACCATGCAAACATCATAGAGTGTACTTACATAAATCTAGACTGTATAGTCTACAACATACCTAGGCTATAATGGTATAGCCTATTGTATCTAGGCTACAAACCTGTACAACTTGTTACTGTACTGAATGCTGTAAGCAATTGTAACAGAGTGATAAGGATTTGTGTATCAGACCTAAACATAGAAAAAGTACATTAAAAATAGACATTATAATCTTACAAAACTACTGTGATATTTGTGGTCCATCGCTGACCAAAACATCGTCACACAGCACGTTGTTTCCATTTTTCAGGTCTACTTTTCCAACATTAATTCTAAATATCTGTCTAATATCTCTACTGCTATCACCCTCCATTACTACTACCCCAATCTAATCTATCACTTCTCACCTTGACTATTCAATAGCCTACTAACTTGTCTACTAGCATCCACTCTTTTCCCAATGCAATTTATTTTCCATACTGCAGTTCACAGTGATATTTTCAAAGTATAAATCTAGCCATGTCACCTTGCTGTTTAAAATCATTAGTATAATTACCAAAATCTCCAATATGGCCTAAAAGATTTAATCCCTACTTGCCTCTACAGGCTCAATTTACACCACGTACCTATTCATGTCTTTACTTCCAGCAACACCAATCTTTTAGTTGCTTAGACACTGAACCTTACTAAATGCTATTTTACCTTTTCTATTGCACATGCTCTTCCCTCCCCTATTCATCTTCAAAGCTCAACATCCTCAAAATACCTTTTCCATTCTCCTCAACCAGGTCACACCATCTCAGTATATAATGTCAAAGCAATATGTATATCCTCCATAATATGTATCACAGTTCCAAGTACATATGAATGTTTGTGATTTTGTTAGTATGTCTCCTGCCTTCACTACCATGAAATATCCATGAGGGCAGAGACAATTTCTAGTTTTGCTAATTTTATATTTCTAGCATAATAGTGTCGGTCACATCATCTTTTTTAAAGAGATAAAGAGATATTAGGAGCGGAAAGGAACAGAATATTATAGATGTGATAGAAATGGCTGGCTGTCCACCACAATTCAGCTTTCCCTCCTCCAGAGTAAAATTGTTGCTAAGAAGTAATCGTTGCATCTAGGTGACAGAATGTGATTAGTTATTGGCAATAGAATGTAGGTGAGAATGGTGTGTCAATCCCAGGCCCAGGCTTTTAAGAAACAAATAAGGCTTCTCCATATTTTCCATCATTTTCTACCATGTGAAGAAGACAGCAAGGCCTCAGGGTAAGCCAAAGCCATAAGATGGGTCACAACATGGAGAAAACAGCATACAGATCAAAAGTATCCACAATTTAATTGTTGTGTAATTAAAAACTAAATTTCTATTATATTAAGCTTCCAACAGTTGGAGGCTTACTGGTATATCAAATAGCATTACCTCAATGAGTTTACAAATTGTTATCTTAATGTACCAGCCTTAACAGAAATCGATATACGCATTGGCTTATCAGTTGTGGGCAGGCAGCATGGGGAACAGCTATTTTCGAATAGAAAATTTAAGATGTCTGTAATACAGTGGCAAAATATTTAATAAAACTATAGCTTACAATAACTTGAAAGGCAGATCACATGGTTTTCAAGCTTATATCTCTAAGGAAATAAATTGGAAGAACAGTACTTTGTGCTGGTTTTTATTTGTATTTAGCAAGGTGTATTAGTCTGTTTTCACACTGCTGATAAAGACATACATGAGACTGGGAAGAAAAAGAGGTTTAATTGGACTTACAGTTCCACATGGCTAGGGAGGCCTCAGAATCATGGTGGGAGGTGAAAGGCATTTCTTACACAGTGGCAGAAAGAGAAAAATGAGGAAAAAGCAAAAGCGGAAAGCCCTGATAAACCCATCAGATCTCATGAGACTTATTCACTGTCACAAGAATAACATGGGAAAGATCGACCCCCATGATTCAATTATCTCCCCCTGGGTATCTTCTACAACACATGGGAATTCTGGGAGATGAAATTCAAGTTGAGATTTGGGTGGGGACAGAGCCAAACCAAATCACAAGGGATTTCAAGAAAGTGGTAAGCTCATATGGAATCAACCTAATTGCCTATCAACTGACAAATGGATAAAGAAAATGTAGTATACACATACACATACACATACAATGGTATACCATTCAGCTTTTAAAAGAAGAAAGTCTTGTCATTCATTATACAACAATATGAACCTGGAAGACATAATGTTAAGTTAAATAAGATAGGCACAGAAAGACAAATGTCGCACAATCATGCTTACAAGTTATATTAGTCTGTTTTCACACTGCTATAAAGACATACCCAAGACTGGTAATTTTTAAAGAAAAGAGGTTTAATTGACTCACAGTTCTGCATTATTGGGGAGGTCTCAGGAAACTTACAATCATGGCAGAAGGAGAAACAGACATATCTTACATGGTGGCAGGCAAGAGAGCAAGCAACAGTGGGGAAAACTGCTTATAAAACCATCAGAACTCATGAGAACTCACTATCACGAGAACAACAAGGGGGAAACTGCCTTCATGATCCAATCACCTCTCTCTCTCTCGACAGGTGGGAATTGTCCATCTCTTGACACGTGGGAATTTCAATTCGAGATGAGATTTGGGTGGGGACACAGAGCCAAACAATATCACATGGGGAATCTAAAAAAGTCAAACTCATAGAAGCAGAAAGCAGAATGGTGGTTGCCAGGGGGCATTGGGGTATGGTGGGCAGAATGCAGAGATGTTGGTCAAAGGGTACAAAGTTCCAGATAGACAGGATGAAAAAATTCTGGAGATCTATTTTACAGCATGATGACTATAACTAACAGTATATCACATACTTGAAAACTGCTAAGACAGATTTGTCTTAGCAGAGAAAATCAGTTGTTACGTTCAGTAACACCTTACATGGTAGTATTTCCAAACTTCAGTCATTCACAGAGCACCCTCATAATCTTTGCAGTATTTGCATATATCTTATGCTCTTTTCCTTAAAGTCACTTTCTCTTCTTTATTTATTTATCATGGTGACATGATAAATGAAAATCCAGTATCATACACTTCACATGCATGATAGCTTTAAAAAATACAATGAAAATAAAACTCACCATGATAAATGAAAATTCAGTATCATATGCTTTACGTTATGATAGCCTTAAAAAACTGTGAAAATAAAACTCACCACAACAAATAAGTATGTGAAGTAATAGATATGTTAAGTAGCTTAATTTAATCATTCCACAATGTATACATATATTGTCTTAGGGACAGAAAACATCATGTTGTACCATAAGTATATAAAATTTTTGTCAATTACACCTTAATAAAGCTGGAGAAAAAAGAAAAGGTAAGAAGCTCAGGAAAGAACTCTCTTGCCTATGCAAAGTATATTCATTCAAAGAACTCATGCAAGGTCCCACTTTTCTAGAACATGTTCTGCAAGCACTCCCAGCTTCATGGCTCTTTTCCGTATAGAAGTCCTATAGTGTTCTATTACCTGAATATTTATTAACTAACTACTATGTACCTGTATGAAAATAATCCTTTTTATTTTCATGTTAAATGCTGCAGATATATTTATATGAAAATCTGCATCTTGAATACAAGAATAATTCTGTCAACTTACCTCTACTGCCCCCCAAGGGAAGCCCTGATATTAAGGAATCCAGAGATGGGAGTGGGAAGGAATTAAAGGTGTTGAAATGCAGTTTTTGGTGGAATTCATTTGGAAAAGAGGGCTCTTAACACCTGTCTTTAAATGGACCAGCCAATTTACAGCACAATTATAGCTGCCTTAGGATAAAGATTAGTACTTGCTCTTCATTCTATATAGATTTGGTTTACTTATGTTCTCTTAATAATCCACTTAGATAATATGCATATGTTAGGAATTCCTATTATATGTCAGACAATATGCTATGTACTACCAATTATTATCAATAAGCAAGATCAATAGGTCCTTGCCATACTATGTTCATGTGTATAACAAATACCAACACACATGTGTATGCATTTGCATAAATGTTAAATGTTAGGGTGGAACTGGACTAATTATGCCAGGCCCAATCTCCTCTAGTGAAGGCCTTAAAAAAGGAACAACTCTATATATAAACACTATACAGCAGAAGTACCCAACCTTTTGGGCACCAGGAACCAGTTTAGTGGAAGACAACTTTTCCACAAACTGGTAGGGGGCGGGGAGGATGTCTGGATTCAGAATGAAACTGTTCCACCTCAGATCATCAGGCATTAGTTAGATTCCCATAAGGAGTACCCAACCTAGATCCCTCGTATGCACAGCACAGTAGGATTTGTCCTCATATAAGAATCTAATGCTGCCACTGATCTGACAGCAGGTGGAGCTCAGGCCACAATGTTCACTCACCTGCCACTCACCTCCTGCGGTGTGGCCCAGTTCCTAATAGGCCACAGACCACTACTCGTCTATGGTCCGGGAGTTGGGGACTCCTGCTATACAGGAACAATCCTATCTAAATAAGTGCTATATTCATAGTCTACACTAGTGGCTCTCAATTATGAATCCTTAGATAGATGGCAAAAGAGATGCATAAGAATCACCCAGAAACTTCGTAAAAATAGAAAATTCCAGTCTCCATACTCAGCAATTTCAATTTAGTAGGCTTAGAATAAATATTTATAAAGCTTCACCTAGATAATTCCGGCACTGGTAGATCTGTGTCCCTAAACAATGCTTTGACTCATTATGTAATTATGCTATATTTCTTTTATCATAGTCAAAGTATGGCAAAGTATTATGGTATTCAGTACCAGTAGCACAAAATAGTTTAATAGTAGCACAAAATAGTTTAAGTAAATAGTTTAAGTAAGCACATAAACAATGATATTTTAAGAAAAGCTATGGTTTTTCTTTTGTTTTCCCACATATAATAACACTTATTATCAAGATGCTTTCACTTAGGGACAGAAAAGATAACCTGTGAGACACTTCTCCTCAAAATGTAGGACATGGACTACAGGTGATATGGCAAATAATATGGTACCCAAAATGATTTTAGAAGATATACAGATTTTACATGGCACATGAACATACATGAAATAATACTGAATCACCAGAAAACATATATTTTTAATTATCTTTCAATAGGAAATCCTCAGTTAGCTATTGGTATGTCTTTTACACCTCTCTACCATTACTTCTCATTTTAAGAAACAGAGAGCATGCCTCAGAGCCTTTAGCAAAACAGTGTCTAGCCAAAATTTAGAAACATTGCTTTATTTTCACTGTATTTTTAAGGCTGTCATACATGTAAAGCATGTGATACTGGATTTTCATTTATCATGGTGAGTAAACAAACAGAAAGAAAGCAAATTTAAGAAAAAGATCATAAAATATATGCAAATGCTGCAAAAGGTATACATACATACATACATACTTGCAAAAATTATGAGGGTGCTCTGAGAATGACTGAAATTTGGAAGTGATACCACGCAAGGTATTACCGCATATAACAACTGATTTCTCTCACTCATGCACACACATAAACATACACTAACATATTCAATAATTAATTAATACAAATGAATAACCAAAAGTCACAAAATACTTGTAGAAAGACATTAAATGTACTGCCTGACAAAGTAACCAAAATAACATTATATGACATGACAATTATTGTTTTTACATATTTTACCAAATGAATTTGATAATCCCTATCTGATATACGTATATGAAATAGACTCATGTTGTTGTCTGAAAGTCAGAACAATTATTATTCTACAATTCATTCTACACACCTTATAATCCTTGGGTCGGCAGCAGCCAAGATGAGAATGATCTGAAAAAGGAAGTACAAAACAATTAAAGTTTATATTTGGTTTCATCTTTGATTTTTAATACTATCATTGTTTCTACAATTATGATTCACTCAGAATATTTCAGAGATACTTCAAAATCCTTCAACAGTGTTACATCAGAAAGGACTCTAATCCAATTAGTTAAAATTTGTATTAGTTCTTCAACAATTAAATGATTTCACAAATACTACTTTCATTTGAAAATAGTAGGAAATATCTGAATACAGAAAGGAGTAGCTTTTAGTTGATAAACCAATTTGTCTATATGAAATGAATAGTTTTTAGTTGATAATCAATTTATGATAAAATATAATTTGTATTCACAGATTTGACAGATATTGTCAAACTATATGTTTCCTATTCTTACAGTCCATTCTAGATTCAGGTGTAAAGAAACAGGACCAGCTTTAGAGGGTGGTGGCATACAGTAGTTTGTAGATCTTGTTGACAAATAAATCCGCATTATACATTCCAGGCCCAAGCACCTTGGGCACATAGCTTAATCTCTCTAAGTCTCAGATTCCTAATATGTCTGATGTGCCTCTTTCATAATATTGCTTTAAAGATTATATAAGATATTACATGCAAGGCACTAAAATAGAAATCAACTATTATTACTAATACCATCATCAACAACAACATCATTACCATCAAACGTAAATTCAAACAAGCAGGGGTTCAATTTCAAATTCTGCCACTTGTTAAATATAGTATTCTGGTCCAACTATATAAAGACAACGGATCTGGGTTTCATGCCTCATTTTAAGAGTATGAAAACAATGCCTACCTTATATCAGAGAGTCAGAGTGACGATAACATGATACACTTTGTGAAAATCCCCAGAAAAGTATCTATCACATAGTGAATTTTAAAACTAATTCTAAATCTATCCATAAGATAACAACCACTACATTGTACATGTAGATTCGGAGCTTTACTCATTACTTAAAGGAATAAGCTTTCAAGAATCAACTTTTATTGTAACAACTTATGATATCTGTTACATTGACAGAAAAGAAAATAAGAACCAGAGACAATCAGTTTGCAGCTTCAAGATAGTTGACTAGGGGCATTTTGTACTCCCTTCCTCCACTAAGAAAAACCAAAGAGCAGATAGATAATCATACATTGAATAGATCAGCCAACAGAGAACACTGGAATTCAAAAGGAAATTGACAGACAACACCTAAAGCAAGGAAGGAGAAGGAAGCAAGATGGCCTGTTCAGCGAGGACTGGCACCCAAGAGATACTTCTCAATATAGAGAAATGGTAAGTGAGAGACTGTCAGCTGTCCAGGTTGTCACCATGGATCCCTACAATACCAGGCCACTGAAAGAGCTCCTCAACCCTCGTGAGCCCTGAAACTAACATAAGGAGCTGCTGGGAGATTGTACCACACACTGCCCAAGAGAGAAAGCTTCCCCTGGGTCCCTCATGTTCTCTGAGACTTAAGTAGCTACGGCAAGGCATCACTTTAGAACTCCCTCCCCTACAGACTGTGAGCTGTCCTGGAGCCTAGCGGCAGCAGGGCTAAAGTACAAGAGAAACGCAGGCTGCTGCCCCCAGGACTTAGAAACAAGCTGTCACAAGCTACTGGATGTAGGGCTGTATTAATCCGTTTTTACACTGCTGAAAAAGACATACCTGAGAATGGGCAATTTACAAAAGAAAGAGGTTTAATTGGACTTACAGTTCCACATGGCTGGGGGAGCCTCACAATCATGGCAGAAGGCAAGGAAGGACAAGTCACGTCTTACATGGATGGCAGCAGGCAAAGAGAGAGAGCTTGTGCAGGGGGACTCCTCGTTTTAAAATCATCAGATCTCATGAGATTTATTCACTATCATGAGAACAGCATGGGAAAGACTTGCCCCCATGATTCAATTGCCTCCTCCCAGGTCCCCCCACAACACATGGGAATTCAAGATGAGATCTGGATGGGGGCACAGCCAAACTATATCAAGGGCAGAGATATGACTGGGTCTTTGGGACTGCAGCACAAACGAGATGCCATTCTGGAACCATTCCCCCAATAGACTGTGCACTATCCTGAAGCCCAGCAGCACTGGGGTTGAGGCATGAGTGCCACTGGGCTGAGGTATGAGTGGTGTACATGCTCCCCACCTGCCAGCTAGGGTGCCATCACAGATGGCAGCATCATCCCAAGCCCCAAGTAGCAGGGCAGAAGTACAGATACTACCTTCCACAACCCAAGCATCCCACTAGTGGCCTGGAGACCACTCTGCCCCTGCCTACCACAGCCAGCACTTGTTCACATCATCGGGGAGCCTGAGACAAGCAAGACAGGCCTGACTCTGCCCCTCCTCCTCCCATGCCAGAGCACACAGTTTGAGGGCCAGAAGACTGCCCAGCCCAGTCCACCACTATTGGCACCTGAATGCTCCTCCCCAGGGAATGAGATTGGGCCTACACTCACAGCCACTACCACCAGAGCTGGCATGTACCTGTATACACCACCTTCAAGCCGGGAGACTGGCACACCTAGATGATCTCAGCCATTGCCAAAAACAGTGTGCACCGCTTGGGACCCAGAGGGTCATCCTGCCACTGTCACAGTCATCACTCATGCCACACTGGCTACCCAGGGGCTTGCAAACCTGCCCATCTGCCTGGCCCATGATGGCATCTGAGTAGGCCAACTAGAGGCCATGAATCAGTCCACCAGGACCAGCTAAAATTGCTGCCAGTGCACACCACTCTGGAGCCCAAGGACAGGAATGGTCAGCTCACTACTGCCATCATTGCAATCCAAAGACTAGACTATCTAGGGTCCCAGTCCTCAACAAAACTAGAACACAGCCTCCACTAATAATTACACACTAAGCCAATGAGCAAATCTCAGATACCACTGATGCTGTTTATAAACAACAACAACAACAACAACAAAAAATCACACAAAGACTACACCAGTGCATGCACCCAGAAAAAGGCCAAAGTGCCCTACCCAACCGGTAATGATGACTCATCTTCAGGAAAAAGTCCCCCCATACAAAAGCAAATTCAAAAAACTGGAACAAACAACTGATATACCAGATGTTCAGATATCAATATAAGGACAAAGAAAAAATGAAAAGCAAGAAAATATGACACCTCCAAACTAACAAAATAATCCTCCAGAAACAGATCCCAATCAAAAAGAAAGTCATGAAATCCCGGAAAAAGAATTTAAATTATTGATTCTAAAGACACTCAGTGAGATACAAGGCATTCTGAAAAACAATATAAAGGAATCAGAAAAACAATGCAGGGCATGAATGAAACTTTTACCAAGGAGATATATATCACAAAAAAAGAACCAAACAGAAATTCTGGAGATGAATTAACTGACTGAACTACAAAATACATTTGATTTTTTTTTTTTTTTGAGATAGGGTCTCACTCTGCCACCCAGTCTGGAGTGCAGTGGCACGATTTTGGCTCAATGCAACCTCTGCCTACTGGGTTCAAGTGCTTCTCCTGCCTCAGTCTCCGGAGTAGCTAGGATTACAGGCATGTGCCACCACGCTCAACTAATTTTTTTTTTTTTTTTTGGAGACGGAGTTTTGCTCTTGTTGCCCAGGCTGGAGTGCAGGCTGGAGTGTGATCTTTGCTCACTGCAATCTCTGTCTCCTGGATTCAAGCAACTCTCCTGCCTCAGTCTCCCGAGTAGCTATTTTTAGTAGAGACGGGGTTTCACCATGTTGGCCAGGCTGGTCTCGAAGTCCTGGCCTCAAGTGATCCACCTGCCTCGGCCTCCCAAAGTGCTGGGATTACAGGTATAAGCCATTGTGCCTGGCCTACAAAATACATTTGAAAGCATCAACAATAGACTAAACCAAGCATAAGAACCAGATGTCAGAACTTGGAGATAGGTCTTTTGAAATAACCCAGCCAGGCAAAAATAAGAAATAAAAAATAAACAAAGCCTTTGTGATCTATGGGACACTGTAAAGCGACCAAATATACTAATCATCTGTATCCCCAAAGGAAGAGAATATAAGAGTTCCAAAAACTGATGATATAATAAATAAAAACTTCTGAAGTCTATCAAGAGACTAGACATTCAGATGCAGGGGGACCAGTAATCCCTAAGCAGATACAACACAAAAAGTCTTTCTCATGGAATATTATAGCCAAAATGTCTAAAGTCAATGACAAAAAAAGAATCCTGAATAACAGAAAAGTGACTAATCACCTATAAAGAAACCCCCATTAGACTAACAGCAGATTTCTAAGTAGAAACCTTACAGACCAGGAATGGGATAATAAATTCAAAATGCTGAAAGAAAAAAATCTGCCAGTCAAGGACACTCACTATTAACATATCCAAAAAAAAAATCTTTCATAAATTTAGGAAAAATAAAGTATTTCCCAGGTAAGTAAAAGCTGAGGGAATTCATCACCAGTAAGCCAGCCTACAAGATGTGATCAAGGGAACTCTAAACCTGAAAGCAAAAGAACGACCTTTACCATCTTGAAAACACATGAAAATACAAAACTCAATGATAAAGCAAACACACAAATGAGAAAGAGAAAGGACTCACGGTACAACCACAGATAACCACCAAACCACAATGACAAACAATAAGAGAAAAAGAAAGGACAAAAGAATATAGAAAACCACCGGAAAATAACAATATGGCAGGAACAAAACCACACATATCAATCATAAACTTGAATGTAAAACTAAAAATAGAACTACCATACAGTCAGCAATCTCACTACTGGGTATTCATCCAAAGGAAAGGAAATCAGTATATTGAAGAGATATTGCAGCACTATTCACAGTCGCCAAAACATGGAATCAACCTAACTGTTTATCAATAGATGAATGGATAAAGAAAAGGTATATATATACACAATGGAATAATAAAGTAATTAGGGCATAAAAGTAATGGTATCATGTCATTTGCAGCAACATGAATGGAACTAGGGGGGTCACTGTTTCAAGGGAAATAAATCAGGGAATAAAGCCAAATATTGCATGTTCTCATATGAGGAAGCTAAAAATATTCTCTCATAGAAAATAGAATAATCAATACTAGAGGCTGGGAAGGGTAGGTTGGTAGTGGGGGATGACAAAGAGCAGTAGCTTAACAGGTACAAACATAAGATTAGAAAATAGGTATATTCTGTTGTCAAAGGGGAGCATAGTAACTATTGTTAACAACAATGTATTATATATTTCAAAGTAGCTGGAAAAGAGGACTTAAATTGTTCCTAACATAAAGAAATGACAAATACACAAAGTGGTAGACAATTTAACCACTCTTCCTTGATCATGACATATTCCACACAACGTAACAAAATATCACATGTACCCAATAAATATGTAAAATGTTATGTATCAATTTTTAAAACAGAAAATCAGAACCATAAAATTCTACTCTCACTCACACATATCACTCAAAAGCATTCTATGGTTCTATATTTTACCTTCCCAAACCACCTTATCCAGAAAACAAAGACCTATAGTAGTCTGTATTCAGCAAATCCTTCAGAATTTTTTATGGTACAAGATATTTTCTAGGTGCCCTGAGCCATACCAGAAATCAGCTGAAATATTAATGTCTTTTACACGATGTCAACTTCTCCACATAATGTCAGTAAGATTCGATTTACTTCAAATGCTTTTCAAAAATTAAAAATAAGAATAAATTCACAGTCCAACTTCTCTTCTGTACAAGTCTAATATATATATAGCATGATCACAAGTAGCTGAAAAAAAAATGAGAAGGACATCTGGACACGGTGCCTCATACCTGTAATCCCAGCACTTTGGGAGACTAAAGCAGGAGGATCTCCTGAGTTTAGGAGTTCAAGACCAGCCTGGGCAACACTCTACAGCCAAAAAAACTCCCCAAAAATTAGCTGGGCATGGTGGTGCATGCATGCCTGTAGTCCCAGCTACTAAGACAGTTAAGGTGGGAAGATCATTTGAACCAGGGAGGTCGAGGCTGCAGTAAGCCATGTTACATTACACACTCCAGCCTGAATGACAAAGCAAGACCCTGTCTCAAAAAATAAGGACAAGGATATGCTAACTCTGAAAATTAAGGTAATAATTTCTGGAAATAGTATGTATTTCCTGGAAGCTAGCATTATATTAAAAGTTTCTGTATGTTAAAGCACTTGTATGGCTTCTGCATTCCACAAACCATTTATAAACTTACCCTGATTTGCACAAGTTTATAATTTTATTTCTACAAATTAATCTATTACTTTGATCTGAGGTTTCCCAGTGTTCATATTTAATCACCCTCACCACCAATTAGTCACAAACTGTATTTCAAATGTAAGAAATAAAGGAGATGAAAACCAGGGCCCATGGCTATGAAGTAATTATAATCTGTTTTGGTTAAGTTATAACCAAAGTTGAACAACAGCAGTATAAAGAACAAACTAAGTCAGAATGGTATAACAATTATAATATTAAACAGTTATACCAGAGAGTAATCTCTCAAGGTAAGGCAATCAGGAAAAATTTCCTAAAGGTAAAGAAACTTGAGATGGACATAATCATTTAGAAAAGTAGGAAGAAAAAAAAGAAATAGGTCAAATCTTGTGTGTATGACTTCATGCAACTTACTATCCTTCTTTAAACCTCAGGTTTCTTTATCCATAAGAAATTCAAACAAGAGGGACATGTTTAAAAGCAAACAGAAATTAATGAGATATTTACTAATGAGGATATACATGATGACTACATGCCATTTTATTCAGAAAATATTAAAACATTACCAGTTACTGTTGTCTACTCAAGATATGACATATTGGGATTTGAAATGTTATTTCTATTTTACTTTGTGACAGTTAATCATCTGATAAGGGATTAATGGAAGTTCATAAAATATTACGATTTTACATAGAAATGAGACTCATAAAAGAATCTTCAAAAGATGAGAAGAAGGTTCCTCTAAGAGGAGAGAGAGAGTCTAACATATTTCCTAAATTCCTAAGCAAAATGTAAAAAGAGGCCAGGATGGATGTCCTTGATTTCCTCTTCAAATACAAAAATAACTAGATAAAGCTTACAAAAAGCATCACATTACAAGAGATACTGAGTTTCTTCAAAAGGACTGCACAAATTGCAATTAGAATTATATAACATGGCAGTAACAGATACAATGTGCTTGAAATTTTTATTTTAAAAAATATACCTTAATGAAAGTAGAGAAAGTAGTATGAGACTGGTAGAAAAGAAGGAGCTAGAAGCTAGAAGACCTGGATTCTAGATTTGTAACTATCAAGTCACATAACTTCTCTAAACCGCTGCCGTTTTTTCTCAAATATAATTAAATCCATCTTCACGTGATTATTTTGAGAACTAAAGCAGTAATGTTGGTGAAAATGGCATCCTATAAAAAATAAATATTAGGCAAGATAATTTGCAAGAAAATGTTCAAGAAGAATTTCTATTACAGTAAAACCAAAAGTGAAAATTCATTAAGTGTAAGAGGTCCTACCATAAGAAATCCCCATATGTATTTAAATGGTTGATGAGAACCCAAAAGTTCAGGAACTGCTCAGCTGTCAGCCAGGAGGAAAAATGTCGTTTAAAGAAAAAAGGGTGGGGGGGGGACATTAAGGTCAGAAACGCAAGAAGGAAAAGCTCTAGAAATCCAGCTCTTAAATGTACAAAGAGGAATAGAATTTTTAAAAAATCACTATTTGGCAAAAATCAGAATAAGAAATTGTTTCAGGCAACAGTCATCAATATATGCTAAAGGAGTCAAAGTTGAGGTATAATAGGATATTACATAATTTCAAAGTATTTCCGTACAATTACAAAAGACAGAAATAGCACCTTTTTGATGGAGAAAACCAGCACATCCATCTTAATCAAATGACTAAAATGAACATCCCCAGTAGTACAGAAACACCACATACCTCCTGGTGTGATGCACTGAGAGTAACACATCACTTCTGTTGTATTCTGGGGGAAAATAAATAATCTGAATCTAATCATGAGGAAAAATCAAACAAACCCAAATTGAGGAACATTCTACAAAATAGCTGGCTTATGCTCTTCAAAATTATCAATGTCATTAAGCACAATGAAAGACTAAGGAACTAATCCATATTAAGGAAAACAAAAGAGGCATGGCAACTGAATGCTATATATGATGATATTTCTTTTGCTATGAAGATATTATTAGGACAACTGGCAAAATCTGATTTAGCTTTATAGATCAGTTAATATTATATCATTGTTAATCTGCTACATTGTTAATTAACTGGTGTTAATCATATAAAATATTGTCTGAATTAATCTGTTCAGGCTACCATAACAAAATATCATGGACTGGGTAGCTTAAACAACAGAATTTTATTTCTCACAGTTCTGAGGACTGAAAATTAGAAATCAGAGTGTCAGCATGGT
Source organism: Macaca thibetana thibetana (assembly GCF_024542745.1). Classification (NCBI taxonomy): domain Eukaryota; kingdom Metazoa; phylum Chordata; class Mammalia; order Primates; family Cercopithecidae; genus Macaca; species Macaca thibetana. Next base: position 47,642,935 of record NC_065578.1, read on the forward strand.
CAGGTTCTGGTAAGTTCTCTCTTCCTCTCTTGTAGATGGCTGCCTTCTAGTTGGGTCCTCAAATGGCAGCGAGAGAAGGAGAGAACAAGTTCTCTGGTATATTTGTTTGTAAGGACAATAATGTCATTATGAAGGCCCCATTCTCAGGACCTCATCTAAACCTAATCACTCCCAAAGCCTCCATCTCTAAACCACCATATTAGGGGCTAGGCCTTCAACATATGAACTTTTAGGGCATACAAATTCAGTCCATAATAATATTCCTGTCAAAAAAAATCTATACACAGACTCATACACAGACAGAGGAAAGAGAAAAAGAGAAAGAAAAAGCAAATATTATTGTTTATGGATTCTGAGTGAAAGCTATATGGCAATTCTTTGTACTACTATTACTTTTCTGTAAGTCTGAAATTATGTCAAAATAAAAAGTTAAAAGAAAACAACAAGTCATTATTGACCTCTCTGATTATACCTCTACATATAGGCAGCTGACTGCTTTGATTAAAAGTTATTAGAAATTACAACAGTTCTGCTGGCAAATATGTAACTGTCAAGAAAAATCAGATGCTTAAGTGTTCCCAAAAAATCTTCCAAGGAAACATCTACATTAAAGTTACTTTACATTGGCTTGTTCCTAAAGCTCATTTTCCGTGTCCATAAGCTTCTTCCAAGAGAGAGAACAGTGTGTAACATCTGTTTCTAATTTCACATAATCTGCTATTGTGGATATAAAAGACTTGTTGATTATCACATCTATCTCCCTGCTAGTGCTAAAAAACAAAAACAAGCACGAACTCTGCATGTTTTCAGAAAAGAATGTTTAATTTCATCACTAAAAAAATAAGAGATTACACACAACATGTTAGAAATAGAGATGAAGCTCACTCAATGTAATGATTCTATTAATGATTCTATTTTTTTTCGCTCAATCTCCTTTTTCTTCCTCTATGACTTTATTAGTATGTACTAAATTAACTTTAAAGGCTGCTAGGGAATACTTATTGAACTCACTAGCCAATGTCTACAGATATTAACACTCAATACCCTTAATTATACAATACTATTTAACCTTCTTCACAAAAATTATATTCATATTGAACTTAAGAAGCAACTTATCTAACCATAGGACTGCTAGGGCTACAGATGAAAAACCATTCTTATCAACATAGTTAAAATTACTTGGTGAGAAAAGGGTTCCACAGTTAAGTTTATAAAATGTTGAGTAAAAGTAATCAAGTCATTTTTTACTAGAATATATCACATTTTTTAACATGTTAATATATATATTCTAAATCTCAAGGTAGGAAATGATTTATAGTAGCACAGAAATCCTAATATTTTAGAGAGTAACTATATGGGTGCACCACAAGTTGTAAAAAGCTACATTATACAATATTATCCAATAATGTAACAAAGATTCTGTTTTTGTTAATTGATGCCAAATTAAAAGCTTGATTGTAGCTCAGGCAACTACGGCAATGAATAAAGAAAACTTCTAGCTTACCATTGTGCACCCTTGACCATCCATCTCTTTCACAGTCTCTGCCAGAAGATCCAAATAAAGTATCAGCCCTGGGACTTGGGGGATCAACCTAGAGGAAGCAGGATTTTTATGTAAAAGAGAGTTGAAACATTCCTACACTTTCAATCTCATGGCACCAGAAAAACTACTAGGGTACAGAGAGCATACATAATCAGTGAAATATGATGGTGCCCATGAGAGTCAGGCATGTTCCAAAAAGTTTATTCAAGTATTTTGTTGTTCGTTGCAAAATAAAATTGAAATTTAACTTCAAAAATTTTTAATTATATATATGTGCTTACTTTAAAATAAACAGACTTGGAATTGAAATGTTTATTACTCCAGTGCCTAGTTTGCTTTTTTTAACAAGGTTAAAAAAAGAGCAATATACTTTGCCATATTTTTAAAAGTCTAGTCATTTGCTTATCTCCTTAGCATGCACATTTTTAATTCAAACAGTGTCTTTACTTGGCTGCTTTCAGAGCCCAGCATGCTCAGTGATCTATAGCTTAATATAATAATAGTTAACCACATTTCCTAACAAAAAGTAAAAATAATGATACAAATGTGTAAAAAAAAATTCCTATTCATCAAAATTTAAAATTTTTGTGCATCAAAAAGTAATATCAACAGAATGAAACGGCAACCCATTGAATCAGCGACAATATTTACAAATCATTTATCTGATAAGGGGTTATTAACCGGAATAAAGAACCCCTACAACTCAATAACAAAAACAAATAGATTTAAAAATGAACTTGAATAGACATTTATCCAAAGAAGTTATACAAATGGCCAATAAGAACATGAAAAGGGCTGGGCGTGGTGGCTCAAGCCTGTAATCCCAGCACTTTGGGAGGCCGAGACAGGCGGATCACGAGGTCAGGAGATCGAGACCATCCTGGCTAACCCGGTGAAACCCCGTCTCTACTAAAAAAATACAAAAAACTAGCCGGGCGAGGTGGCGGGCGCCTGTAGTCCCAGCAACTCCGGAGGCTGAGGCAGGAGAATGGCGTAAACCCGGCAGGTGGAGCTTGCAGTGAGCTGAGATCCGGCCACTGCACTCCAGCCTGGGCGACAGAGCAAGACTCCATCTCAAAAAAAAAAAAAAAAAAAAGAACATGAAAAGAAAAAATTCAACATTGCTAATCATTAAGGAGACAGAAATTAAAATCATAGTGAGATACTACTTCACTGTAATTTTGAGATACCACAAAATCATAGTGACATACCCATTAGGATGGCTACTATGAAAATAAAGTGTTGGAGAAGAACACTTGCAATTTGTTGGTGTGCAGTACAAAATGGTACACCTGCTATAAAAAACACTATGTCAGGGTCTCAAACAATTTAAAACAGAATTACAATATGACTCAGCAATTTTTCATCTAGGTATATACACAAAAGAGTTGAAAGCAGGGCCTCAAAAATATATTTGTACACCTATGTTTACAGCAGCATTATTCACACTGTACACATTGTGACACAGCAACATTACTCATAATATCCAAAAGATGGAAGCAAACCAAGTGTCTATCAAGAGGAGAATGAACAAACAAATGTAGTATATACATATAAGAAAATATTATTCAACTGTAAAAGGGAGATTCTCACATATGCTATAACATAGATGAATCTTTATGAATATTATACTGTTAAATAAGCCAATCAAAATAGGACACAGGATATATAATCACACTTATATGAGGTATCAAGAGTAGTCAAATTCATAGAAATTGTAGAATGGTAGTGGTTGTCACGTGTTGGGGAGACAGGAATGTAAAGTTATTGCTTAATGGGCACAGAGTTTCAGTTTAGCAAGATGAAAAAAGTTCTAGAGATAGATGGTGGCATGGTTGTATAACAACATGAATATACTTAATGTCTCTAAACTACACACTCAAAGATGGTTAAAACGGTAAATTTTATAATATATGTAACCACAATTTAAAAAAACAATTTTTTTAAAAAAGACAACCCACACAATGGGTAAAATGTGGTATATAGCCTTACAACAGGATATAATTAAGCCATAAAAAGGAATCAAGCACTGATATATGCAACATGGATGAACCTCAAAAACACTGTGCTAAGTGAAAAAAGCCAGACACAAAAGGCCAAATGTTATATAATTCTATTTATATGAAATGTTGTATAATTCTATTTATAATTCTATTTATAGGCAAATTCATAGAGACAGAAAGCAGATTAGTGGTTGCCAAGACTATGGGAAGGAAGGAATGGGGAGTGAATACTTAATGAGTACAGAGTTTCCATTTAGGAGACGAAGAAGTTCTGGAACCAGATAGCTGCGTAACACTGTGAACATCCTTAAAACAACTGAATGTACAGTTTAAATCTGAAATGGTAAATTTATGTGTATTTTACCACAGTAGAAAAAGAAAAGATCTTATTCTGCGTAAATGAAAAATAAAAAGGCTGTTTTACTCCTCTAGGATAATTGCACCAGTTTCTTCGGAAGCATGCTAATTGATTTCTTAAAACTGTTTCCTTATCTTTAAGATGAAAGAATCTTGGAAGCATGTGAATTGATTTCTTAAGACTGTTTCCTTATTCTTTAAGATTACTTTTCATAAAAGTAATCTTACAATGTAGATTACCATGTACATTCACTACAATGTCTTTCCTGAAAGTGTTACATTTTGCATATGCATATATTAAGTTAAAATTGTGTTTGGTTACCAATTTGCTAACTGCTTCTAAAACCATGAATGGATATGGAGGAAAAAAAAAACTCTATGTTTATAAATACAATTGGAAAATTCACTTTCCTATTTAATAATGTAAGCAATTTTCTAAGTATAGACTTAGGAGTAGGCATTTCTGCTTATTGAAAAGCTAGGGAGGGAAACCATTTAAATACAAATTTCAAAGTTTGTATCAAGCAATATTAGAATTATTCCATTCTAAACACTGACATAAAAAGTAATAATAAAACAAACATTTAAACAAAAGCAGTTATTTTTCCAAACAATTTTAATGTGGCTCACCCCTAAAATATTTCAGTTTATTTTTGTGCATAAGCGTTTTAATTAAAATGTTACTATTCCTTCGGATGAAAATATAGTATATCCTTCGGATGAAAATATAGTATATCCTTTCTTTTCAATTTAATTTGTAATTATGGGAAGATTTAAAATTAAAGGCATTCTAAAACTGTCACCAAATATGCAACTAAAATATTATCTGAATATTGGTCAAACAACAAAAAAGTGACCAAAAGTTAAAATCAAATTCTGTAGAAATGAGAAAAGTAGTCACAACAACCTCAATAAAATACTGCCGCTTAAAAGCATCCATTATACTATAAATTTTCATTTATAATGAAACAATCTATTACTTAAGAGTTAAAAAAATGACTCAGTCAAAATATAGGTGGAATGAAATGTTGCTTAAGATAATATTTAAATTGTTTTAAAAAGGTATCATAAAGAAAATCTGAACTTTCAGATTGTGTATGTTCAAAAAGTTATTAGACCACCGAAGGGGCATATTTTCATGTTGGATGAATTCATTTTAAAATTTAGAAAAAATGAATTAAAGAAATTAGTCAGAAATATTTTTATAGATATCCCAAAAAGTTATTTTGCTTCTATCAGCACTTAAATCTTGAGGTTTAGTATTATTATATATATATTATATTAATTCATATTTTTATGAGTTTGAAAGCGTTCAGTGAAGAATTGCTTTTAAGGTAAAAATACTTTATAAAAGTTCAGAAAACTATGAAGATTCTGAGGGAGTCCTTTACTAAACATTCTGATTCCAAACCCTTAAATTTAGCCAAAGTCTATTTGATAATCACATAAACACAAGACTCTAAATTTCAACTATATCAACAGCACAATTCAGTACAGAAAGATTAGAACTAGGTTACCCTTAAATGAACTTTTTGCACTTTCAAAGGCCTTCCCATAACCATCAAACAACAATTTGCTTCGAAGATCCATTATACAAAGCTTACCCAAGGGATGTAATTTGAAAGGAAACTTACTTTCCATTTTAATTTTAAAACTTGAAAAAGGAGGGTCTTCCCTTTCATAAAGAATATTTGGTTCTCTTTTAAAACCCTACTCTGCCATTTCAGTACTAATGCCAATTACAACCAAGTTCAGTTGGTAGAGTTATGATGATATCTACTGTAGAAGAAAGGAAACCGGTACTGAGAGATTTAACATGGCATTCATAACACAGCTTGATCTCTGTCAGGTCTGAAGACTGAAAAAACGCAAGTTCTTTCATTCTTAATTAATTTCCATCTTAGACTGCCAGGGTTGCAGTCAGGAAAGAAAAGTATTAATATAAGCTAGAAGTTGAAAGATATTTCAGAATAACTTTTTTTGGGGGGAAAAACTGATCAGTTTCAAACAGAAATACTTAAGAGAACACATACATGTCTAATCACAAATGGAGGTTTATCTGTTTCTTTTTTGAACTCATAGGGTCCCAGATTTAAATGGGCCAGCCGCCGCCTGGTGTCTTCAGATAGCTCACACATGCGTCTTTTTGTGTAGGGAGATGGAGAGTGTGATTTTGAAGAAATTGTAGGCTGTTCATAGTTTTTTGCATTTATACAGTATTTACTTCTCTCAGGTGACTTGGATTTTTTCTTTTGTGATCTTGATGTTCTGTTTTGCAGTCTGCCATGTGATTTTTCAACTGGAGCCAAATGGTAAATAAATTTATCCTAAACATAAAAAATAAAAATTAACTTGGTCAAAGGGGATTTTTAAAATTCCTATTGGTGGGAAAAAATTTAAAAAGTAATTTAAATAAGACACACGAAATCTATCAAAGCCAACTGGATCAGTCCTTCCTATGGGTGCTGATCCTGTGATAAGTCAAATCCACATTCTCCTAATAACTCTTTCTGCAGTGGTTATTAAAGTACATTGTCTCAAACCTCCTTAAGTCCAACTAACAAGGACTTTATAAAAATTAAAGCCCAATACTTAATCACTTGAAAACTTTAAGAAACAAAGTCAAAAAAATTATTTTTCAGTATACTAAAAAAGTGCAAACATTGGTTATCAAATATATTTAAATATTCATGTAATTGGCTAGATAATAGAACTATGTTTAGTAATGTTAAAAATACATGCCAAATTAGTTGATTACAAAATCTTTAAAGATAAAACTATAAAAATAAGTTTCATCTCTTCTGCTATAATTATATATATATATATGTACAACACAAAAATATAAAGAACTCTATACATATTTTAATGAAATGTGTTATTTGGATTACAATACATACTTTTAAGCTCCCTTCCAAGCTGTAACCTCACAATGACAGATAAACATATCATCTTAATTCTGGTCCCATATTTTTATAAAATTAGAAACATAAAAAACATTATCAACTTAGTAATATATTTTATCTTCTAATAAAACTGGTTAGCAGTCTAAAAATTTTGAGGCTAAAATTTTATAATTCTAACTTTTTACTGTTAGAATAACATCTTATTCAAATAATCTCTGCCTTATAAATGCCTTAATAGTTGGATTCCAAGCAAGTAACATAATATTTGAAACTCTATCCAGAGTTATAAGAAGCTTTTTAATTCAAGAAAATGAACTGCTGAGAATTTTTAAATGTCTTCCTAACTTTAATCACTTTTAAAAGCCACCAGTCCTACCTCCTGCTCTACTTCCTCAACACCTCTCTACTTGCTAAGGGTAACTAAGTGAATAAAATACAAATGTGAATAGGATGAAGAAGAGTCAAATTTTTTAAGTGGACACACAGGAAAGAAAATTAATTTTCCTAATTGGAAAAGTGAGCTTCAGCTGGGACAATGGTCTATGCATTTCATGCAGACCAGTTGCATCAGATTACTTCATCTTTCCTTCTTCTATAGTTCGTGGTATGCTTCTGGACCTTCTCCACCTTGTTCAATGATTTCAAAAAGTAATTCAGAATTTTTCTACCATATCCATTTCACCCATCTCTATGACATCACAGACTTACAGAAGCAAGGAATGTTAGCAATAAAAATGACCTTTGAGTTTACTAAAACATTCAAGCAATGAATCTTTCTAAGACCTTGGAATCATGAGTTTGTTTTTCAGCTTTAATTATCTAATTCTACTCCATCTTGGATTTCCTAAATATGCAGATCCCTTGCATCCCAATTCTTAAAATCCCTTGCTGACCAAAACCTCTTTTCTTCAACCTACTTCTTACTCACTGAATCTGTTACTTACCCTTCTCACCTCCTCAGTCCCTAGAACTCTTCCCCCAAGTTCTTTACATATTTTTAGTATCTCTTACCTCCAGACCCAACTAAACTCATCATCAGCCATTTCAGCAATGCTGTAAAGTTCCTTCTTACATATTTACCTCTGATTATATCAAACCTTAATTAACCTCATCTTCTTTATTAAAGCTTTTAATACTGCATACTACTAGAGAAAGTGATAAATTACGTAGCATTTACTACAAATGCATGCTGCCTAACCTAGTTATTCCTTAATGGATCCTGTTCATGCCGAGTAAAACTTTTAAAAAGTGACTGTGTTATACCATTTATAAAATTGATTGACCATGTGACTTGCTTTGGACAACAGGAAAATAGCACATGTAGCACAAGGAGAGAGACTTGAAAAGTGCTTATCCTCTCTTATTCCTAAAAACCTTCCTGCCACCACATGATGAGCTGGAATTCTTAGCCTGATAGATGATGGGACTATCTCATCCCAGCTGAAATCAAGTTCAACACCAGAAATTTAAGATCCTTCCCTGGGCAAAACATCTGCCACTGTCAGACATGTGAGTAAAGCCATCCTAAACCATTCATCCCTAGCCAACCAGTCTAGATTAAAAAAATCAACCAGCAGATCCACAGAACTGTGAGAAACATTTGCTGTTTTAAGCCACTAAGTTAGTGAGGTCTGTAATACAACCAAAGCTATGTGATACAGCAGATTAACAAATTTATATTCATAAAGTTACTACTGATATTTAACTACTTAATAATGAATTCCACTTTGCAGTAGGTACAAACAATGAGTAGAAATGAAAACTAGTTTTATTCCAGAAAATTCATAGTAATATGCTTAATTTTTCAGTCCATTCAATTGGTGACAAAACATCCAATTTGAAAATAAAGTGCCAAAAGGAATAAAGATCATTACAAGTATTTTTGTAAACCTAAACATGTTTTTACAGTTTCACTCCTCTCAAAAGTAAAAATAGTTTGTATTATTGTCTTTGAAACTAAAAATGCTGCTTTACCGCTATTAAAACTTTAATTGTAATGAACATTCACCTTAAAAAGTAAACTTATCACCTTCTTAAATACAATCAAAGGGTGTTAACATTCAGAATTTTAATGTAAAAGTGAAAATTGTGTTGTGCCTACCAGGTAATTTTTTCTATGTCATATTTCAACTACTGTCTTCTGTATCTCCCCGTCTTAATTTCTTTAAAAAAATATATCATTAGTAACAGCTGCAATATTCTAAATAATGTTACATGCCAGACATATTGCATATATTCCCTAATTTTTACAGCAGCCTTATGAGGAACTTGAACCCAAAACTGTTTCTGGAAAGAATATTTAAAGAAAACATATTTCCTTAAATAATAACACCAATGCCTTTTCTCTCATATCTGTGTTCAATAAAGATCCCAAGTCAAAAAAAATAAAAAATAAAAATAAAATGGAAAAGTCTTGTCAAAAGTTTCCAGATGGAAATGTTAGTTCATAAGTACAATTAAACTACAAATGGGTAATGGCTTTACATTCAGAAACAGCTTTCACCAAGCTGTACCCTTAGAATGTATGTACTTTTCTATGTGTATGCTACGTTTCAAACAAAATGTTAAAAAGAAAAAATTACTTCTCTATCCATCTATTGGAAGAACATACTCCAGTGTGATGAAAAAAAACTGAGTCCAGGCAAAGCATTTCTAACCATTTACAATGTGCACAGTGCACATATCTAAAACAAGTCAATAACATATCTCTGCATTTGGCAACCATAGGTTTTTAGAGCTCTAAAAGCTGTGTTTCAGCTTGCATCTAAAAGATAAATAACTACAGCCTGACTCTGAATTATTAAATATCTTTCTAAATAAAATAAGAATGTTCCCCTCAATAATTCTATATTTTACCTTTCTTGGCTTAAGTCACAGTTATCATCCTCAGCAAATTTACTTGAATACTGATAATGCAGTGAATGAACAATCCACTCCTTCCATGATAAGCCCAGTCCTGCCCTTTTTGAGCCCTCTGGGCTATACATATTATTGGCTCTTCATCATAGATAGGTCACTGTTACCCAATCACAGTGCAACTGCACATGAGTGATATCTGGACATTATTAGATAACCTGTGGACAAGGAAGTAAGCCACCCTGGTGACTCAGTAATAAGTCAGACTAGGCTAGGCACATTAGTGCACACCTGTAATCCCAGCATTTTGGGAGGCCAAGGTGGACAGATTGCTTGAGCCCTGGAGTTCAAGACCAGCCTGGGCAGCATGGCAAATTCTATCTCAAAAAAATACAAAAGTTAGCCGCATATGGTGGCATGCACCTAAAGTCCCAGCTACTAACAGGACTGATGCAGAAGGATCGCTTAAGCCCGGGAAATCAAAGCTGCATGCCACTGCACTCCACCCTGGGCAAGAGAGTGAGACCCTGTCTCAAAAATATAAAAAAAGGAAAAACAAGAAGTCAGACAAATGGAGTATTAGATCCAGATATCTCAGCTTACTAAAGGCTTTTTTCAAAGACACAGATGATCCTTAGGCTGGAATGTTCAAGATACTCTTGATCTGGCAGTACCAGTATGGCCACCAAACTGAGCAACAGTCCCTCAAGAAATCAGAGACAATCAAGAAACCATACTCACTAAACACCAGTATCCCAGTCTGATAACTCTGGTAACATCTGCTAAAAAAGGTATCCTTTGAACCTTTGGCAGTAACCTGTAACTTCCATAACATTTCAAGAAGCCTAGATCTCTGTGAGATTACTTGATCCTAACATCTTTATGGTAGCTTGATTTCTGTGCACTAAAATCAAAAGGTCCAAGAAGTAAAAAAAACAGTAGTAATAATAATCACATGATAACATCCTCTATCATACATACCAAGCTTTTCATTCTCACATTTACTAAGATGTAACCAAACTGTTAAATACCTATATTGTTTTACTTCAACTAAAAATTGACGCCCCAAAAAGTGAAAAGAGCTGCAGCCAAAATAAGTAACACTTGCCAAAAGGCCACAAATATGACCAAATAAATTAAACCATTAAATACTTTATATAAATAATTTTAACCTGAGTGCGGCATTTCCTTGAACTTATCAGACATTCAGTAATCACTGAAGTTGTAGAAAATTCCAGCTTTGGAGAACTTCCCTGAGAAGAAAAAAGAGGGTATTATTAGACATTTCCATTTAAATAGAAATAATTATTAATGATAAGAATATGACCTGAAGTAACAAACACCTGTCAAAGTTCAGCTGTTTCACTGTTAGTTTGAACTTTTTATTAAAGATAAAGACAACATAGTAATGGCTAAATGTTAGCAAGTAACAGTGTCTCTGCTGATGATTCCATTATGAGTGATTATATTACTTTTATAAAATAATTAGTCTATTTTTTCATTTTTAAGTATTTCCCTGTCAAATTGTTTTAAATTTTTAAACTATGACATATTATAGTCATAAATATATAAACATACTTAATAAATTTCAGCTTTTTACTTTTACAACTTAAGACATATTCAACTATATAGTCAAGAAACAAATGTTAGCTTGATTTAGCCATTGCACAATGTATACATATATCAAACATCATGTTGTATATCATAAATATATACAATTTGTATTTCTCAATTAATTTTTTTTCTTAGAGACAAGGTCTCTGGAGTATAGTGGTGCCATCACAGCTCACTGCAGACTCTAACTCTTGGACTTAAGTGATCCTTTCCCCTCAGCCTTCCAAGCAGCTAGGACTACAGGACATACCACCGCATTCAGCTAATTTTTTCATTATTTTGTAGATACAGGATCTCACTATGTCATGCAGGCTGGTGTCAAACTCCTGGCCTCAAGCAGTCCTCCAGCCTCAGCCTCCCAAAGCACTGGAATTACAGGCATGAGCCACTGGGTCTGGCCTGTCCATTAAAATTTTAAAAACACAAAAACAAAAAACCCAGCTCCTGGGCATATAGTTCTTGAAAATAGAAAAGATAAGTCTCTACTAATTCTGCCAACATTTTTTCCTATAATGTATCTTACATTCATATCTAGAAATGAACGTGGCTTATATTTCTAACATTTCAATCACCACCTTGAACACTGTTTGAAATAAACAGAGATAAATGGTAAAATTCGAAAGGACAGTCACAAAGTATCTGTGAAAATATTTGGAAGCACACAATTACACATTCACGAAAACATTAAAGAATACAGTCTATGGACAGGGCAGTTTCATTCTAATACAGTAAAAATCAGACACTGACCAAAGTATTAGGTCGGTGCAAAAGCAATTGTGATTCAATACCTACATTTGGCCTCAACAAATCAAGTCTGTGACCAGCTAAGTTTAAAAACATCATACATGTTAAAAGAAAAGGTAAATCGGAGTTGCCTAACAATTGACTGAACTGATGTAGTCTCGAAAATCTAACACTGTCATTCTTACCACATTCTATTCATTAGAATCACTACAGTCTACACTCAAGAAGAGTAGTTAGGCTACATTTTTCAATGTGTGTTCTTCTACAACCATATCTTAATAGTGATATCCACTATATCTACTTGTTAATTACCTAGTACTACAAAACAAATTACCTTGAAACTTAGTGGTTTAAAGCATCAGTATACATTTATTATCTCACGTAATTTCTATGGGTCAGAAATCTGAGATAGGTTGAGCTATGTGTTTCTGTGCTGAAATTTCTCATGAAATTGTGGTCAAGATGTCATTTAGGCTGCAGTCAACTGAAAACTTGACTGGAGCTTGAAAATCTGCTTCTCAAGAAGGTTCATTCACAGGGCTGTTGGCTGGAAGCCTCAGTTCCTTTCTAGCTTTTGGCAAGAACATTTAGCAACTCATAAACCTCTCCAAAGAGCTACTGAGTGTCCTCATGATGCAGCTCTAGTTAATCAAAGTGGATGATCCAAGAGCAAAGCAAGAAGGAAGCCACAATGATGTAGTCTCAGAATCTAACACTGTCACCCCTACCACATTCTATTCATTAGACTCACTAACTATAATCCAAACTCAAGGACAGAGTAGTTATGCTACCTTTTCAATGAAGGAGTAGCAAAAACTTTGTGCACAGATTTAAAACCACAAGTCTGCTCTCTGACCACAAATAACTTACATTTCTCTCACATGCAAAATACATTCATGCTCTACCAAAAAAAAAAAAAAAAAAAAGAAAGGAATTAAAATCTCATCCTTGTACAACTTCAGCCTGAAATCCAGGATGTTGGCATCTAAATAAAATCCTGGTATAGATAAGGCTGCTGAGGTGTAGTTCTTTATGTACAGCTCCTAAAATACAGTTTCTCACAATCAGAAGACATATGACCTAAAGAGAAAAGTTATCTGCCTCACACATGCCCAAGGTGCACATGTGCAGCAGGGACAGGACAATCACTATAGACATTCCTGTTTGAGCCCAGGAGGTCAAGGCTGCAATAAGCCATGATCTTGCAACTGCACTCCAGCCTGGGTGACAAAGAAAGACTCTGACTCAAAAACAAAACAAAACAAAAGAATCCCTTGTTCATCAGTAAACCTCAGCTTTTCCTCCTCAGGTCTTCAATTTATTAGATGAGGCCCACTCAAATTGCCAAAGTAATCTCGAAAGTTATCTCCTTTATTTAAAGTCAAGTGATTGTAAATACTAATCACAACTATCAAATACTTCTTAGAATAACATCTAGACTTGTGTTTGATCAAATAACTGGGCACCATAATCTAGCCAAACTGACACATAAAATTAATCATCACACCATTTGAAATGTCAGTTCATCTATGAAGTCTACAACAAGATGCAATTCATTCATTCAATTTAATCAAGAGACATGTATTAAGTACCTACTCCAGGCAAGGTACTGTGTTAAGAGTTAAATTCAAAGATGAGAAAGTCAAAGATTCTGTTTTTATAGAGTTCACATTCTAGAACAGGAGATATTATCATCATCACTACTCCATCCTCACCATCGTGATATTCATGGCTATCATCCTACCACTAACATTTATTGAGTGTTTACTTGCCAGACACTGCTATAACCATTTACAGGTTTACACTAATCCACCCAAAAACCCCATGATATCTCCATGTTATGGTGCTTTGACAAAGGTTACTCAGTTCATCCATCAAAGTGCCAGAATTTAATCCCAAAAGTTGTCTGAATCCTTGCCATAGTAAAGGCTTCAGGAGGATAGCCTGGGACTTACAGATGATTATGCAGAATCACAAGAATTCCCAGAAGGAGTGCATTGTTTTCTGCCAGGGCAACAAACTACTGATTGAAGCATTTTTCCTATTCGTATTTAAATATAATGATAGATATGGCTAGATTTAGAACTGCCAATTTGGTGTTCAGTTTATATATGTTCTATGTATTTTTATTCTTTGATTCTTTCTAGTAATCTCACCTGCATATGCATAGGTAAGTGGTCATGCAATGAACCCATAGGAGTCCTACCCTCTACTGATGACTTGTGTGTAGATTAGGAAATCATTCAAAATTGCAGCCAGGACTTCAGTCTCCCTTGGCTTTCACTTTTGGCTGGACTTTCACTGTCTCCCTTTGACAGGCAGTTTCACAGTCAGCCAAGAATAGGTGGAGAGTTTATCTCAGCCCTTTATTGTTACCTTACTCCCAGGACCTCCCTGTCAACTTTCTGGCAGGTAATCTTTGCCCCAGTTAGAGCTCTGCCTAGCAAAGCTGTGGGGTTTCTTCATCTGCTCCAACTGAATCCACGACAGTTAGCTGGCAAAGACATACTATTTGTGCCACTGCCCAAAAGTGATTCTGTTCCCCCTGGTAGCTAAGCTGCTGATTTTTGCACCTAGCTCCAGAATAGATAAACTCTAGTTCTCAATTACCAAACAGAATATAACAGCACCCCAGGCAAGAATGTTAGTACTCTCGCCAGTTTTTCCCAAAGCTTTAGCAGTTTTTCAAGCATGAAAACTTCTTCATTTGTCTTACTTTGTCAGTTTCCAGTATCCTGAATTTGTTGTTTGTGAAAATCTTGTCTAGTTTTATAAGAACTCTCAATCTCTTCAAACTGCCATTCCTAAAAGTCCTAATTTTTATATATTTTTGTTTTAATAATCCATCATCTTCCAAATAAATGCAAAAGTAACTCAAATTAAATGATGAAAAGTAAATCCCTGTTAATGCTCCATACTCTTGAGTTTATATTACCATATTGGTATACTACAGAATTTTAAATTACATTAAAGAGACCATAATTTTAAAATGTGATTATTTGTTCATCGTATGTTTCCACACAGATCTTGAAATACTCTTTGAAGACTTTCATAGTACAGAAGCTCGCTAATGGACATTGAAATATCCCCAAATAAAGTATAGTTTTATAGACTTGCTACTTAGTCAACTTTTATACTTTCATTAAGATGAAGCTGCTTTTTCTTGGAATAGGGCATATCATAAATCTACAGGAGATACTACTTAGTTCACTATATTTGTTCATATATCAACACTCTCCTTATTCAGACTACTCTAATATTTTACAAAATTAGTTTTAAAGGTCTATCCAAATAATTTCAAGCTGAACAATTTTTGCTTTTCCTCTTTTGAAATGGCATGGGCTTCTCTCAGTTTCTCTGCATGGAAGACTTACTTTCAGCAATAAAATATTTTCAAATCATCCACAGAACTTGAAAGAAGTTATAGTAAAGGATAGAGAGTAAGCTGTCACTTGATGCAGCCTTTAATTTTAGGTATATGAATATGTACTTCCATTACATAAATGTTTTACAACTAATCTATCTAAATTCCTACTAACCTATCAATTATTTCCATTTTTCACTATTATGAACAAACAGGTGAACATTCTTAAGAAGGCTCTTAGTATATCAGAGATAATAAATCTTTAAGATAGATACTGTATTCATTCATTTTTAACGGTACTGATAAAGATATACCTGAGAATGGGCAACTTACAAAAGAAAGAGGTTTACTGGACTTACACTTCCACATGGTGGAATGCAGGGAGGAGCAAGTCACACCTTATATGGATGGTGGCAGGCAAAGAAAGAGCTTGTGCAGAGAAATTCCCGTTTGTTAAACCATGAGATCTCACGAGACCCATTCACTATCATGAAAACAGCATGGTAAAGACCCATCCCCATGATTCAATCATCTCCCACTGGGTCCCTCCCATAACACGTGAGAATTATGGGAGCTGCAAGATGAGATCTGGGTAGGGACACAGAACCACACCACATCATTCAGTCCCTGGACCCTCCCGAATCTCATATCTTCACATTTTGAAACCAATCATGCCTTCCCAACAGTCCCCCAAAGTCTTAACTCATTTCAGCATTAACTCAAAAGTCCACAGTCCAAAGTTTCATCGAGACAAGGCAAGTCTCTCCCACTTATGAGCCTGTAAAATCAAAAGCAAGTTAGTTACTTCCTAGATACAATGGGGGTATAGGCATTGATTAAATACAACAATTCCGAATGGGAGAAATTGATCAAAACAAAGGGGCTACAGGCCCCATGCAAGTCCAAAATCCAGCAGGGCAATCAAATCTTAAAGCTCCAAAATGATCTCCTTTGACTCCATATCTCACATCCAGGTCACGCTGATACAAGAGGTGGGTTCCCATGGTTTTGGGCAGCTCCGCCCCATGGCTTTGCAGGGTACAGCCTCTCTACTGGCTGCCTTCACTGGCTGGCACTGTCTGCAGCTTTTCCAGGCACATGGTGCAAGCTGTCGGTACGATTCTGGGATCTGGGGGACGGTGGCCCTCTTCTCACAGCTCCTCTAGGCACTGCCCTAGGGACTCTGTGTGGAGGCTCTGACCCCACATTTCCCTTCCAGGCTGCCCTAGCAGAGGTTCTCCATGAGCACCTCGCCCCTGCAGCAAATTTCTGCCTGGGCATCCAGGCGTTTCCACACATCTTCTGAAATCTAAGCGGAAGTTCCCAAACCTCAATTCTTGATTTCTGTGCACTCACAGGCTCAACACCACATGGAAACTGCCAAGGCTTGAGGCCTGCACCCTCTAAAGCCACAGTCCAAGCTCTATGTTAGCCCCTTTCAGCCATGGCTGGAATGGCTGAGACACAGGGCACCAAGTCCCTAGGCTGCACACAGCACAGGGCCCCTGGGCCTGGCCCACAAAACCACTTTTTCCTCCTAGGTCTCAAGGCCTGTGATGGGAAGAGCTGCCACAAAGGTCTCTGACATGCCCTGGAGACATTTTCCCCATTGTCTTGGTGATTAACATTCATCTCCTTGTTACTTTTGCAAATTTCTATAGCTGGCTTGAATTTCTACTCAGAAAATCGAATTTTCTTTTCTATCCCATTGTCAGGCTGCAAATTTTCCAAACATTTATGTTCCATTTCCCATTTGAAACTGAATGCCTTTAACAGCATCCAAGTCACATCTTGAATGCTTAGAAATTTCTTCCACCAGATACCCTAAATCATCTCTCTCAAGTTCAAAGTTCCACAGATCTCTACAGCAGGGGCAAAACGCTGCCGGTCTCCTTGCTAAAGCATAGGAAGAGTCACCCTTATTCCAGTTCCCAACAAATTTCTCATCTTCACCTGAGACAACCCCTGTCTAGACTTCATTGTCTATATCACTAACAGCATTTTGGTCAAAGCCATTCGGCAAGTCTCTAGGAAGTTCCAAACTTTCCCACATCTACCTGTCTTCTGAGCCCTCCAAACTGTTCCTCCATCTGCCCATTACCCAGTTCCAAATTCACTTCCACATTCTCAGGTATCTTATAGCAATGCCCCACTACCTCAGTACCAATCTACTCTATTAATCCATTGTCATATTGCTATCAAGAAATATCTGAGACTGGGTAATTTATAAGGAAACAGGTTTAACTGACTCACAGTTTTGCATGACTGGGAAGGCCTCAGGAAACTTACAATCACGGTGGAAGGGGAAGAGGCACATCATCTTACATGGCAGCAGGCGAGAGAGAAAATGTATGTGCAGCAGGAAATGTCAAACACTTATAAAACCATCAGATTTCGTGAGAACTCACTTGCTATCATGAGAACAGCATGGGGGAAACCACCCCCATGATCCAATCACCTCTCACTAGGTCCCACCCTTGACACAAGAGAATTATAGGGATTAAAATTCAATATGAGATTTGGGTGGGGACACAGAGCCTAACCATATCGAATGGTATAGCAGCATATAAAAGATTCTAATTTTTTCACTTTTATCAGATTTATTAAATTTTCCCAATCTTATAGCTATATAAATGAAATCATATGGTTTTTTAACTTGGATTTCTCTGAATACTAATAAGTTTGAGTATTTTTTCAAATGTTTGTTATCATTCCTTAGAGAAAAAAATAAAGAGAAGAAAGAGACAGAGAGACAGAGATGGGATGGGGATGGGGAGAGAAGGGGATGACACAGATTTGAAGAATATCAATTAAAATTTTAAAAATTTTGAATGGCACTTTTTTTATTAAATTATTTTCATTTAGATTTTAATATGTTTAAGTAACCAATTTACTGTATTAGTCCATTTTTACATTGCTATAAAGAAGTATCTTTATATGGTTAAGTAACATATTGAAATCTAAAACAATTAAGATTTAAACTAAAAAACAAGAAGTAAACTAAATTACACTTTGAATTTGTTCTTCACATTTAAGATGGCAAGCGCTATGCGGTGGTTTCTGACAATGATTTTCCATCAAAAACTGATTCAGAAAATTGCAAGCACTTACTCGAAGGCCAGAAATCCTCCTCATGGTAACCTGGCGGTTTGAATCGTGATGTCCAGACATTTGGTTTGGACCCGGAAACATGAAATCCCGTGTATTTTCGTCATATGTAGACAGTGTTTCACCCACTACAAGAAAGATATCCTATGATTCAAATTATAACAAAATATTCTATTTAGAAGCAAAATCATCAAGTATCATGTATCTATTGCCTGATGCCTTATTGAAATACCTGTTTTGGGTCATGTTTATTTTCTATGAAAGGAAAATTAAAATAAAGATATGTTAAAAATATTAACACATTTTCCTTTTTCAGAAACATACTACAAAAATATGAAGTTGGTCCAACATTTATATGTCAGTTACCATCTCCACATTGGTTTGTTTGTTTGTATTTATTTATTTATTTTGAGATAGAGTTTCACTCTTTTTGCCCAGGCTGGAGTGCAATGGCGCCATCTCAGCTCACTGCAACCTCCACCCCACCCTGGGTTCAAGTGATTCTCCTGCCTCAGCCTCCCGAGTAGCTAGGACTACAGGCGCGCGCCACCACGCCCAGCTATGTATTTTTAGTAGAGACGGGGTTTCAACATGTTGGCCAGGATGGTCTCAATCTCCTGACCTCGTGATCTGCCCACCTTGGTCCCACAAAGTGCTGGGATTACAAGCGTGAGCCACCGCACCCAGCCAGCACTCCATTTTTCACATTAAAAAAATTTGATTAATATAGATGTCATCTATAATCACAGAAATCAATATCAGAAATGAAACTATCCTCTATATTTTAACTCTGCCTTCTCCAGGGAACTGTAACATTTACTACATAAGTAAGGTTTTATTCTCTTCCCTTCCCTAATAATAGGCAACACATGAAAACAATGATAATTAACTATTTTATCAGTAAAAATATATAGTTTTAGAAAAATCACAAAAACTTAAAAGTCAATTTTTATGACTGTCACAAAATATTTTAGAATGATAAGTTATTTTCCATTTTCAATTACTACTATTCAATTTTAGAACAATGTATTAAAGTGACATTTATGACAATCTTTCTGTATATATTATTTTGGTCTAGTGACATTTTACACATAGTAGATCAACAATAGAAACTTTACACTGTTCTTAACTTGGGAAGAGCAGCAAAGATGAGATTTTTTTTTTTTTTTTTTTTTTTTTTGAGACAGAGTCTCACTCTGTCACCCAGGCTGGAGTGCAATGGCATGATCCTGGCTCACTGCAACCTCTGTCTCCCAGGTTCAAGTGATTCTCCTGTCTCAGCCTCCCGAGTAGTTGGGATTACAGATGCCCACCACCACACCCAGATAATTTTTGTATTTTTAGTAGAGATGGGGTTTCACCATGTTGGTGACGCTGGTCTCAAACTCCTGACCTCAGGTGATCCGCCTGCCTCAGCCTCCCAAAGTGCTGGGATTACAGGCATGAGCCACCATGCCTGGCCTGGGAAGATGAGATTTTAAAGTTAAAAAACATGTCACTTACATGAGTTCCCAAGTCCATTTACTGTATCAGTATATAATACACTATATTATATCCTTATCAAATAATAGAATATAATCAATATGTAATACATTATATCATATATTACGTCAATTTATGATATATTATATTATATATATTACATAAATATATATTACCTGGTGGAACTAGCTGTATCAACTCGAACACTGCTGTATCATCTAAAAGTTTAAAGAAAAATTTCCTTAAATAAATTAATAGCAAAAAATTACTTAATTTACCACGGGAGTGTCTAAAAGCCAAAGTAATCACTAGGTAGACTATATATATGCTTATATATTAGTATATAATGTACACTTCTTTCTTTTAGAGACAGTGTCTCGCTCTGTTGCCAGGCTGGAGTGCAGTGGCACAATCTTGGTTCACTGCAACCTCCGCCTCCCGGACTCAAGCAATTCCCCTGCCTCAGCCTCCTGAGTAGCTGGGACTACAGACACACACCACCACACCCGGCTACCTTTTTTTTTTTTGTATTTTAGTAGAGACGGGGTTTCACCATGTTTGGCCAGGATAGTCTCAATCTCCTAACCTTGTGATCCACCCGCCTCGGCCTTTCAAAGTGCTGGGATTACAGGTGTGAGCCACCGTGCCCAGCCTAATGTATACTTTTATAAATATAAATTATGTCTATTTCTTAAGTAGAGTGGTGAGTACAGTGAGGTACATTGACTCTTGAACAACTTGAGCGTTAGGGGCACCAACACATGTGTCATCAAAAATCCATGTATAATTTTTTCCTTCCCAAAATCTTCATAGCCTACTGTTGACCAGAAGCGTAACTAGGAACATAGTTGATTAGCATATATTTTATGCTATATGTATTATATACTGTATTCTTTCAATAAAGTAAGCTAGAGAAAAGAAAATGTTATTAAGAAAATCCTAAGGATGAGAAAACACATTTATAGTACCGTATTTATTGATACCATAAGTTTATATTGTCTGCTTACAAGATAAATTGTCTGTCTGAAATGGAATGCAACCACAGCTGCAGCCCTCTATGTATGGTACATATCAAGGCATTCAACTTTGTCTTGTAGTGTCATGACTTTCCTCCGCTTCCTGAGTGCACTTCCAGCATCACTAGTGAAACTCTGCATGGGTCGCCTGAACTCTAAGTGAAGGGTTGCTGGAGGCTCAGTAGGGACAAGTGTGAGAGATAAAACTCCTGAGACAGCCAATCACTGGGCTCTCAAGTTTTTGTTAAGTTTTACTTCCTGGAGTTCTACTAGGTCCTCACTATAAATACTGGAGAAAAATCCCCTCATATTTCCACCAGCAGGGAGAAGAGGAAAGAAACCATTTTGAAGTATATCAGAGCATTCCATTCTTAACAAGACCTGACCTCAGGATTCTTTTTCTACAGCCTAATCAACTGGGCTCATATCAGAGCCTAACCTATCTGAGAGAAAGTAAATACTCAAATACTCCAGCCAGCTCTGCGGTTCTACTTCTGGGAAGAAAACCCAAGTCCAGCTCCCTCTAGCCTTCCACGTGGGAGAAGGGAAATACCCAACTCCAACCACATCTAGCATTCCACACAGGGGAAGGGAAAAACTCACTGCCCCTCCCTCCAGCCATCCTGTCCAAACTAAGAGGGGAAAATCAGAAGCACCGGTGAAGGTCACAGTTTAGGGGCACAGGCTCACCAAAAGACTGTGACCTGATCATAAGACTGTAGAACACCTCCCTCTCCTCACACCTTACCGATACACTACTAAAAGCTCTTTACCACAGTTTCATTCACTCAGTATAGCTTTCAGCAAATAAGTACATACTAAGTACAAATACTTACATAAGGCATACTAAACAGCAAAAAAAAAAAAAAAAAAAAAAAAAAAACAAAAAACAGTTTGAAGAGACTGAACAAGCATCAGACCCAGAGTCAGATATGGCAAGAATGTTGGAATTACTATATCATGAATTTTGAAAAACTATAACACGCCATGGGATCTAATGGAAAAAGGAAACAACATGCAAGAACAGCTGGATAATATAAGCAGAAAGAGATAGAAATTCTAAGAAAAAAACTGCCAACCTAAATAAACAGCAAGAGGCTCTTTAAAGAAAATAATATTTATTCAGGAATAGGGCATTGAAATGGGAATACAGGTGCCATAGTAAACTATATGTGCATCCAGGGAGGCAAAGGCAGACAAAGGGTTTTAAAGGGAATGTGAGGAAAATTACATAATTGTTTTGAAATGATTAGTCTTGGCTACAAGTATCAATAACAAGGGTGATGACAGTCCAAGGTTGGACAGGAAGTTGCTGGGCAGATGTGCTCATGCAAGTATTTTTTGGGTTAGGTTGTGATGGCCTTTGTGTAAGACTTAGATTTTTGTAGAGTCTTTTATGACAGTTTTGCCATCACGCATACAAGTGTGACAATCCTCCCCTCATAGTCTTTCCCTATTCTATTTGTCAGGGGTTTTTTTGGTGTTTTTTGTTTTTGTTTTTGTTTTTAACACAGATGACTTGACTTTGATTCTGACAACTTTCACAAATAAAAAAGATTTTATAGATTGAAAACACTGTAATGGAAATGAAGAATGCCTTTGATGAACTCACTATTAGATGGGACATGGCTGAAGAAAGAATCTTAAGACTTAAAGATATCACAACAAAAATTTCCAAAACTAAAAAGCAAACAGAAAAAAAAAGACTGAAAAAAAAAAAAAAACACAACAAAAATATCCAAGACCTCTGAGATGACAACAAAAGGTATAAATACACATGATGAGAATATCAGAAAGAGATGAACTGGGAAAAAAAAAAAAAAAAAAAAAAACACACACACACACACACACACAAAAGTGCCTGAAGCAATAATGACAACAAATTTCCTTAAATTAGTGTCAGATGCCAAACCAAAATACAGGAAGGTCAGGGAACAGCAAGCAGAATAAATGCCCCCCCAAAATATCCCTAGGCACATCATATTCAAACTTCAGAAAACCAAAGACAAAAGAAAACTCTTGCACCAGGCACGGTGGCTCACACTTGTAATCCCAGCACTTTGGGAGTCTGAGGAATGTGGATTGCTTGAGCTCAGGAGTTCAAAACCAGCCTGGGTGACACAGCAAAACTCTGTCTCTACAGAAAATACAAAAATTAGCAGAGCATGGTGGCACGCACCTCTAGTCCCAGCTACTCAGGAGGCTGAGGTAGGAGGATCACTTGAGCCAGAGAGGTGGAGGTGGCAGTGAACCAAAATCATATCCCTGCACTCCAGCCTAGGTGAAGGAGCGAGACTCTATCTCAAAAAAAAAAAAAGAAAGAAAGAAAGAAAAGAAAAGAAAAAGAAAATTGAAAAGAAATAAAAAATCCTGAAAGAAGCCAAAGGGAAAAAATACTGAACCTATAGAAAAGCAAAGATAAGAAATACATCTGACTTGTCCTCAGAAACAATTCAAGCAAGAAGAGAGTAGAGTGAAATATCCATATATATGGATAAAAGGATATATGAGATTTGCTTCAAAATAATGATGTATGAAAAAAATCAAATTCCTACAAAAAGAAAACATTTACATAACATATAGGAAAAAGTGAATACTCACATATGTATGTGTGCGTGTGTGTATATTTATGTATGTGTTTACATGTACACACATACAAATACACACAAATACATACATTTTATTTAAAACCTTACAACAAATAAAACAGTAAGCCAGATGACTGCACTGGTGAATTTATTTTCAAAATGCCAATGATGTGCATACTCTTAGGAAACAGTAAAAGAAAGAATCCTTCTCAACTTATTTATAAGCCCTGCAAAATCTTGATACTAAAACCCGACAAGGACCTTACAAGAAAAGAAAAAGGACAGGCAATCAATTTCATGAACAGAGATGCAAAAATCCTAAACAAAACATTATCAACTCAAATCCACTAATATACAAATATGGTTTAATATTCAAAAATAATGCAGCATAATTCACCACATGAACAGAATAAAAGAGAAAAAAAAAGGTGTTTCATAAAATTTAACCACCATTTATGCTTTTAAAAATCTCAGCAAACCAAGACTAGAAGGGACCTTTTTTAATGACAAAGGCTTTCTACCAAAAACCTACAGCAAACATTATACCAAGTAGTGAAAGCTGAAACTTTCCCTCTGAGATCAAGAATAAGACATACACTTCATTCATGGCTGTCATTTACTTCAACATTTTACTGGAGTTCTGAGCCACTGGAATAAAGCAATAAATAAATTAAAAGGTTTAACAATAAGAAAAGAGAAACTAGAAGTACCCTATGACCCAGCCATCCCATTACTGGGTATATACCCAAAGGATTATAAATCATGCTACTATAAAGACACATGCACACGTATTTTATTGCAGCACTATTCACAATAGCAAAGACTTGGAATCAACCCAAATGTCCATCAGTGACAGACTGGATTAAGAAAATGTGGCACATATACACCATGGAATACTATGCAGCCATAAAAAAGGATGAGTTTGTGTCCTTTGTAGGGACATGGATGCAGCTGGAAACCATCATTCTCAGCAAACTATCGCAAGAACAGAAAACCAAACACCGCATGTTCTCACTCACAGGTGGGAAATGAACAATGAGATCACTTGGACTCGGGAAGGGGAACATCATACACCGGAGCCTATCATGGGGAGGGGGGAGGGGGGAGGGATTGCACTGGGAGTTATACCTGATGTAAATGACGAGTTGATGGGTGCTGACGAGTTGATGGGTGCAGCACAGCAACATGGCACAAGTATACATATGTAACAAACCTGCACGTTATGCACATGTACCCTAGAACTTAAAGTATAGTAATAAAAAAAAAAAAAAGAGAAACTATCATGTTCGTTATTTAAAGACAACGCAAACACAAAATGTCCAAAGTAATTTAAAGACACATTTCTTTTAAATTAATGTATATAGCAAAGTTGCTAAAACAAAGATAATATGCCAAAGTCAAATGTATTTTTATGTAACAGCAACAATTAGAAACAACGTTATAATCTGTTTTTTAAATGTGAAATACCTAGAACAATACTGAATGAAAGATGCTTAGACTGCTACACAGAAAAGTATCTACATTATCATGTATAATTAAAGAAGTTGAAAATTAACAGAAAAAAATATATATTTCAGAGATATCAACCAATCACAATGTATGGAACTTAGATATCTGAGTCTCAAATCAAACACAAGAGTATTTTAACAATTATAAAACAGGGAGGCCGGATGAGGTGGCTCACACCTATAATCCCAGCACTTTGGGAGGCTGAGGTGGGCAGATCACAAGATCAGGAGATCGAGACCAGCCTGGCCAATATGGTGAAACTCCGTCTCTACTAAAAATACAAAAAAAAAAAAAAAATAGCCAGGCTTGGTGGTGCATGCCTGTAATCCCAGCTACTTGGGAGGCTGAAGCAGGAGAATTGCTTGAACCTGGGAGGTGGAGGTTGCAGTGACCTGAGATCTCACCATTGCACTCCAGCCTGGGCAACAGACAGACTTAGACTCCATCTCAAAAACAAAAAACAAAACAAAAACCAGAGAAATGTAAACTGGGTGGATATTTGGTAAGAAATTGCTCATTTTTAGATGTGATATAGTACTGTTCCTATAGTTTAGATGTCCATATCCACAGATAAAAGGATATGATGTCTGAAGTTTGCTTCAAAATAATCTGAAAATAGGTAATGAAGTAAGGAGATACAGATAAAACAACATTAGCCATGTGTTGATAATTATGGAACTAAGTTTTGAGTACATGGGGGGTTTCATTATTCTCTTTTGTCTACTTTTGTGTATTTATGAGTATTTTTCTAATACAAAGGTTTTTAAAATGTTTTCAACTGGACAAAGTTATATGTGTGTGTGTGCTCTAAACATACCACCATGAAAGTTCTCAATACACTGTTTTGTTGTTGTTGTTGTTTTAAAGTTCTTTGCTGATTTTTCCATAAGATTTACTAAAATGTTCAAATTCCTCACTCAAAATATTAATCACATAAATGTTTAAATTTTTCAGAATATCTTCATATTTCCTACCTTTCATACATTGAACAATACTAATTTTATCATTAAAAATTTTTTTAAAGGTTTTACAAAGAGAGAAGTAGAAGCAATAGACTCTTACCATGAAATCAATCATCTCCTTTTAATCTCATGCCACATGGTTTTGTCAACTGTTTATCCTTTCTCACTGCAATCTCGTAAACTCATGGCCACTACCACTTTTTCATTGAAGATCTAACTGGCTAATCTTCCTCTCAAATTTAAGACTTGTCATAATTTTGAGCAACATCAACATCCATGTGAATGATTCATACAATAGTTCTCTGACCTCCTCAAAGCCAGGACACCTATGGAAGGATTCTGATTATATAGTTACATACCTGATTCTTCTTTTACTGCAACTGATGTTCTTTTAAACAAAGGGTCTGTATTTTATGCATTTCTTAATCCTCTATATTCTCTTATAGTAATTGTGTCTGTACAGGTAATTTAAAAATATTTAAACTAATCTTAGTTATTATCATAGGTCACTGGATAAGCAACTTTTGCTTAAAAAGAGTTTTCTATCACCCCTCAAATAACACAATATATCCTATGAATACATCATGCTTCTTCTAATCTCATTATCAATAAATGGAAGAACAAAAAAGGGAAAATGCTGAAGTGGTACTAATATGATTTTGGCTTCTATGAAACTTGACTGACCTTACAATAATTATAATGATTAAGCACAAAGCAAAATCCTGTCTTCTAGAAAATATCTGAGCATACGATAAAATTTCATCAGAAATCAAATGAATTTCTGGGCATGGTAGCTCACTCCTATAATCCCAGCACTTTGGGAGGCCAAGCCGGGAGGGTCGCTTGAGCCCAGGAGTTCAAGACCAGCCTGGGCAACATGGCAAGAACCCATCCCTACATATATATATAAAATTAGCTGCCTGGTGGCATGTGCCTGTGGTCCCAGATACTTGGGAGGCTGAGGTAGATCACTTGAGCCTGGGAGGCAGAGGTCACAGTGAGCTGAGACTGCCACTGCACTCCAGCCTGGGCAACAAAACAAGACCCGGAAAAAAGCAAGAAAGCAAGAGAGCAAGAGAGCAAGGGAGGGAGGAGGGAGGGAGGAGGGAGGGAGGGAGGGAGGGAGGGACAGAGGGAGGGAGGGAAGGAGGAAGGAAAGGAAGGAAGGAAAGAAGGAAGGAAGGAAAGAAGGAAGGAAGGAAGGGAGGGAGGGAGGGAGGGAGGAGGGGAGCGGGGGAGGGGAAGGGAAGGGGAGGGAGGAAGGAAGGAAAAGGACAGAGAAGGAAGGGAAGGGGAAGGGAAGGAGAAAGAGAAAACGGAAGGGGAAGGGAAGAAGAAATCAAATGAGTTAAACATAATCTTAGGATAAGCTCAGTTTCTTAATTTTCCACATATACTAACACTATATTTTTCCTGAGGTCAATTACTCTGCAACCTCAACTATTTGAAAAACATGATTACAAACTAGAAAATATTTTAAAAACAAAAAACTTACAAGTAATCAAAACAGTAGTGTTTACTACCATTTAAACAGTATCTTCTGTGTGTCAAGACTAAGCTTCTATTAGCTTCAAACAAATCCTTAAAACAACCCTAACAAGGTAACTACTACCTCTATTTTACAGATAAAAAACAGAGACTAAAGACTAATGTTATCAAAGATAACAGTTCCTGAGCTCAGGTATTACTGTATTCAAACCTGTTTTCTTTTCACTAACAACTCTACTGGAACTAGAAAATAGTGATTTACAAAATATACGTGGTATATGAATGAGGAGTAGAATAAAGAAATAAGACAGTTGCTAGAGAGAGACAAGGATGAAGACAGGAAATATTTCTTTTTAGGGTGGAAATGTACAATATGTTTATATAGGGTAAGAAAGCAGCGACAAGGAAGACACTAAGGAAATGGTGATTACAGGATACATCTAATGAACAAGCTCCTAGAGATGGCATGAGGAGATAAAGAAGACACGTAAACAGAGTAACTTTGAACAGAACAGAAAAACTTCATCCGGTAAGACTGGGCGAAGATAAGTACGGGTAAGAGTGTAGGTTACTTTTAGGACAGAGTGCAATAAACTTAGGCACATCACTACTATTACCTCAATCTTTGTCAGTGAAATGGGAAGTAATCATCTCTTCATCTTAAGAATACTAGAGTTTAAAACAAGGGGACACCTGATAAGAAAAATGAATATGTTTAGAATATCAATGATAGAAATTAAAGAGAAAGTTTTCCAAGAAGAAAGGAGTCCAAGGTAGTACTGAGAAGCAATTTATGATGGTACCGATTTGAAGGTCATGAGAATCTATCAATGTGATACTATGAAACATATATTTGGTCTTCATCCCCCTCCAAAATACTGTCTTTTTGTATGCCAATGTTGACTGACAGCTTCAGGATGGGGCTGGTCACTGGAAAGACAAGAGCATGATTAGAGTTGGGACCTGCAGCACCCCCCACAAACTCCAGGAGGGGAGAGGGGTGGAGGGTCAAGTTGATCACCAATGGCCAATAGTTTAAACAATCATGCCTATGTAATGATGCCTCCATAAAAACCCAAGAAGACAGTTTCTGAATAGCTAACATGTGGATGTTCCTGGAGGGTGGCTCATCCAGGGAGGGATGGAAGCTCCGCGCCCCTTCTACTAAACCTCATGCTATATATCTCTTCATCCATATTCTTTGTAATAGCCTTTATAATAAACTGGTAAACATAGGTTTAAGCAGTCCTCTGAGCTTCGTAAGCTGTTCTAGCAAATTAGTCAAAGAGGGGGTCGTGGAAACCCCAAGCTTCAAGCCAGTCAGGAGGAAGTTCCAGCCTGGACTTGGGCCTGGTGTCTGTAGGGGCTGCAGGATATGAGGGACTAAACCCCTCAATCTGTGGGATCTGACACTATCTCCAAGTAGAAAGGTTCAAAATTAAATTGGAGGACACCCAGTTGGTATCTGCTGAAGAAGTTTATTGCTTGCTTGGTAGTGGGGAGAACCCCTACCACTTTGGTCACAGAAGTCTTCTGTGTTAATGATTGTTGTGGTAAAAGAGAATAGAGAAAAACATGGCTTGATTTTTTCCTAAATAATAAGCAACAACAAACTAATCTAGTGTAAGAGCCAGAGAGGCAAGTTGCAGCATTGACCCAGTAATAGACACTTATTAAGAATCTACTACATGTTAGCTTTGATGTGACATTTGATATAATGAAATAAATAAGGTAAAATAAGATAAAGAAAGTTTCACAGCAGAATACTATTTAGCCACAAAAAAGAATGAAATCTTATCATTTGCAGTAACATGCATAAACCTAGAGGACATTATGTTAAGCAAAATAAGCACAACACAGAAAGAAAAAAATGATGCAGTATCTCAGTCATAGGTGAAATCTTAAAAAACACTATGATATAATAGAAGTAGAGAGCAGAATAGCAATAACCAGAGGTTGGGTAGGTTAAGATGGAGAGGGGATGAGGAAAGATTGATGGATGAGTACAAAGTTACAGTTAGATAGGATGAACTAATGCTGATGATCTATTGCACAGTAGGGTGACTATAGTTATCAACAATGTATGGTATATTTCAAAATAGCTAGAAGAGAGGACTCTGAATAGTCTTAGCAAAAAGAAACAATAAATATTTGAGGTGCTAGATATGCTAATTACCCTAATTTGATCATTACACAATGTATAAATGTATTAAAATTTCATATGATGCCCTATATATATGCACAATTATTATGTCAATTAAAAATAAAACTTGAAAAACAAGAAAGTTTCAATGTAACCAACACAAAAAGAACAAATCATTTTAAGCAGCCATGTTATATTTGATCTCTATCCTATATGCTCAGGGAAAAAGTCAATAAATTCCAAGAACCAGTAGTATTATAAGCCACATGTTATGGTTATATTACAAACTAATAATATTAAGATCATTAAGCCAATCATAAATAAATATTTGAAATACACTGAAAAGACTTAAGACACAATATGAAAGTACAGTAGAATGACTGAATATAAGATAAACATATTTTTGTCACTTTACTATATATCAACTCCACCTTCCCTTAAAAAAAGAAAAGAGAAAAAAGAAAACAAATTGGGTGAAGGTTCTTATTCTCAAAAGCAGAAAGAAAAATATAATAGTTAAAAATAAATATAGTCAGAAATGTACAGCAAATATACACATACACATACACACAGTCCCCAAAACATTAGTAGTAACAGGCTGGAAGAAAACAAGTTTAAATAAATCAATATATATCACATATCTGGACGGGAAGAATGGAAATATAAAAATGGCAATTCTCCCAAAATAAAATTAAAGCTTAAAGAGATTTATCTTAGACCTTCAAAAATGATTCAAAGTTCATCTAGAAAAATAAATATGCAGGAATATGAATGTGTGTATCAAATGGAAAGAATATACATCATAGAAAGCTGTAATGGTTAATGACGCATTATCAGTCCAATAATAGAGATTTGGAATAATGAAACAGGCAGAATGGGGGGAAAGGAGGATGGGAGAGTATAGAGAAAAAGAATGAGAGCAGAAAATATATTAACGAGAAACAGATTTCTGCTTCTATAATGACAATTTACACAAAGCAGACCAATCATTCTAAAAGGATTAAGAAAATCCGGATTATTTTTTAAAATCTGTCTGTATTCACAGAGAAGCTAATAAAGCAGTGACGAACGACAAAGCCAAGATCTGGGAGAAGGCAAAGCCAGGGAGATGAACCAGACAATGGAGCTGTTTTCTCCCTAAGAGAATCTGCTAATTCTGGAAAAAAGAAATTGAAAGACTGGAAAAGCTGAGCTGAGATTTTTATGGTCTCACAGACTAGAAGCAGAATACGAGTGCAGGGTCTACCAAGAAGAGGAAGTCTTTATAAAGTCTCTTCAATTTGGATAGGGCCCCTAAAAGACAGGATCATAGGAATAAGTACTAACTCAAAGGAACCTGGTCTTTACAAGGACTGAAATCCATCTTCAAATCATCTCAATGCCTGACATTGGATTGATATCATCAAGGATTGCTAGTATTACTAGCAACCTACTATAAACAAATAAAAAGCAAACATAAAGCCTATCTGGAGAAAGAGAACAAGACACTATGCCTTCAACTATTTTTACAATTTTTCACATACAATGTCATATATTCAAAATTAACCATGAATGGAACAGTTAATTTTTGGAAAGTATTCAGCAGTGTCAACTAAAAATAGGCATACATCTACCCTATGATTCAGAAATTTCACCTGTAAGAATATACCAAAAGAACTAAGTATATCTCTTTACCAAAAGATATTTATAAGAATGCTCATAGTACTTTTATTCATAATAATCCAAAACTTAAAACAATTGTCATCAATAGAAAAATGAATGACAGCCGGGCGCGGTGGCTCACGCCTGTAATCCCAGCACTTTGGGAGGCCGAGGCGGGCGGATCACAAGGTCAGGAGATCGAGACCACGGTGAAACCCCGTCTCTACTAAAAATACAAAAAATTAGCCGGGCGCGGTGGCGGGCGCCTGTAGTCCCAGCTACTCAGGAGGCTGAGGCAGGAGAATGGCGTGAACCCGGGAGGCGGAGCTTGCAGTGAGCCGAGATCGCGCCACCGCACTCCAGCCTGGGCGACAGAGCGAGACTCCGTCTCAAAAAAAAAAAAAAAAAAAAAAAAAAAAAAAAAAAAAAAAGAAAAATGAATGACAGTATATTCATATAACGTAATACTAAACAGCAAAAGAAGAATGAACTACTGAGACATAGCAACATAGATAATTCTAACAGACACTAGGTTTAGTTAAAAAATTAAAATAACATATTCAAATAAATACATATTACATGATTTCATTTATATGAAGTCCAAGAATAAAATTAATCAATGCTGATAAAAACTCAGAAAAGTCGGCCGGGTATGGTGGCTCACACCTGTAATCCCAGCACTTTGGGAGGCTGAGGCGGGCAGATCACTTGAGGTAAGGAGTTCAAGACCAGCCTGATCAACATGGAGAAACCCCATCTCTACTAAAAACACAAAATTAACCGGGCATGGTGGTGCATATCAGTAATCCCAGCTACTCGGGAAGCTGAGGCAGGATAATTGCTTTAACCCAGGAGGCAGAGGTTGCGGTGAGCAGAGACTGGCCCATTGCACCCCAGCCTGGGCAACAAGAGCAAAACTGCGTCTCAAAAAGAAAAAAAGAAAAAAGAAAAAGTGAGAAAAATGACTATCCTGGGGAGAGGTATTGACTGGTAGAGGCGAAATGGAACTTTTAATGTTTTCTTTTTTTTTTTTTTTTTTTTTTTTTTTTGAGACAGAGTCTCGCCCTGTCACACAGGCTGGAGTGCAATGGTACAATGTCAGCTCACTGCAACCTCCACCTCCCAAATTCAAGTGATTCTCCTGTCTCAGCCTCCTGAGTAACTGGAATTATAGGCATCTGCCACCACGCCCGGCTAATGTTTGTATTTAGTAGGGATGGAGTTTGCACCATATTGCCCAGACTGGTCTCAAAATCCTGACCTCAGGTGATCCACCTGCCTCAGCCTTCCAAAGTGCTAGGATTACAGGCATGAGCCACTGTATCCTGCTTTAATTGTTGTTGTAAAATTTTGTAGGTACATACATAGTACATGTATATATTTATGGGGTACATGAAATGTTTTAATACAGGCAGAAATGTAAAATAAGCACATCATGAAGAATGGGGTATCCATCCCCTCAAGCATTTATCCTTTGAGTTACAAACAATCCAATTACACTCTTTATTTTAAAATATACAATTAAGGTATTATTGACTATAGTCACCCAATTGCACTATCAAATAGTAGGTCTTATTAATTCTTTCTATATTTTTTGTATCCATTAACCATCCCCACCTCCCCATAAACCTGTTACTATCCTTCCTAGCCTCTGGGAGCCATCCTTCTACTCTATCTCCATGAGTTCAACTGATTTGATTTTTAGATCCTACAAATAAGTGAGAACATGTGATGTCTGTCTTTCTGTGCCTGGCTTATTTCACTTAACATAAGTGGAACAGTTCCACCCATGTTGTTGCATATGACTGGATCTTATTCTTTTTTACAGTTGAATAATACTCTATTGAGTAAATGTACACTTTATTCATTCATCTGTTGATGGACATTTAGGTCCAAGTCTTAGCTACTGTAAACAGTGCTGCAACAAACGTAGCAATGCAGGTATCTCTTTGACATACTGTTTTCCTTTCTTTTGGGTATATACTCAGCGGTGGATTGTTGGATCATATGATAACTCTATTTTTAGTTTTCTGAAGCTCCACACTGTTCTCCACAGTGGTTGTACTCATTTACATTCCCAGAAACAATGTACAAGGGTTCCCTCTTCTCCACATCCCCACCAGCATTTGTTATTGCCTGTCTTTTGGATAAAAGCCATTTTAACTAGGATAAGATGATATCACATTGTAGTTTTGATCTGCATTTCTCTGATGATCAATGATGTTGAGCACATTTTCATATGCCAGTTTGCCATTTGTAAGTCTTTTGAAAAATGTCTATTCAATCTTTTGCCCATACTTTGTTCAGATTATTAGATATTTTCCTATAGAGTTGTTTGAGCTCCTTATATTCTGGTTATTAATCCCTTGTCAGAGGGGCAGTTTGTAAACATTTTCTCCCATTCTGTGGGCTATCTCTTCCCTTTGCTGACTGTATCCTTTGCTGTGCAGAAGCTTTTTAACTTGATGTGATCCCAGTTGTCCACATTTGCTTTGGTTACCTGTGCTTGAGGGGTACTGCTCAAGAAGTCTTTACCCTGACCAATGAATGTACTGGAGACTTTCCCCAATGTTTTCCTGTAGTACTTTCATAGTTTGAGGTCTTAGACTTAAGTCTTCAATGCATTCTGGTTTGATTTTTGTATGTAGTGAGAGATAGGGAACTAGTTTCATTCTTTTGCATATAGATACCCAGTCTTTCCAGTACTATTTATTAAAGAGACTATCTTTTCCCTAGTGTGTGTTTTTGACACCTCTGTCAAAAATGAGTTCACTGCAGGTGTGTGGATTTACTTCCGGGTTCTCTGATTCTGCTCCACTGGCCTATGTGTCTGCAGAAGGGAACCTTTTAGATGCTGCAAGTATTTTGTATTTCAGTGAGTAGTGGTTATATGGTTACATACAAATGTCAATAGTCATTGACGTGTATTCATAAGAGGAGTGTAGTTTGCTTTAGTATACAAAGACTAGCTAAGGCAATATTCAAAATGAAGAATAAACCTGGAGGGTTTAAACTACCAGACAGCAAAACTTAAGCTACAGTAATTAAGAATGTATAGTATTTATGCAAGGATGGACAAACGGACCCATGAAACAGAACAGAAGCTAGAAAAAAATTCCACATGCCTACACATGCCCTAGCAGGCACTTAATCTATGACAAAATAAACACTATGAAGCAACGGGAATAAGTCTTTTCAACAAATGGTACTCTGTAATTAGAGATTATATGTGAATAAAACAAATTTTATCCTGACTTTATACTATATATAAAAATTAAATCCTGGTGGACTATAAATCAAAATGTAAAAGGTAAAGAAATAATACTTCTTAAAGATTATGTAGAAGGATGTTTTCATAACTGGTATAGGCAGATTTCTTTAAAATTAAAAAAAAAAACAAGCACTGGGCACAAAGGAAAATATTAATAAATCAAACAACATTACTAAGTCAGATCATGTTAAAAATAACTTGTTCATCAAAAAAACAAGAATCGCTAATGGATTAAAAATGAAAGCCACACAGTGGGACAAGATACTTGCAACATATAACTGGCAAAGGGCTTGTAATGAGAAAATGTAGGGAATTCCCATAAATTAATAAGAAGATAACAAACAACCCAGTGGACAAATGGGCAAAAGACAGGCACTTTACAAGGAGAAGGAAGAGTGCATCTAAAGGACCTAGAAAGATAATCCCTAAACAGCTCATACACACATACTAGGAAGCACAGTAGACCAATTTGAAAAAACAGCAGAAACTGGAAAGGGGTTTGCTCATTTCAATAGCAGGTAAGTTCAAAAGTTGTACAATAGAGTCTGAAGATGGAAACTGACCACTCAGGGTTCCTGTGCAGAATGTAACCCAAAACACTACAAAAAAACTATAATAGAATAAAACTTGAGCAGGACAAAACTAAAAATAAAAATATCGGGAAAAAAATGGACTAGCAAAAGTGAAATGGAACAGAGACAGAATACCCTAGAAAGCAAGCCACCACACTTTGAACACTACATATAGAAGCTCTTTGAAGTTAAAATGTTGTCCTGAATCAATCTTCCAAGACATAAGAAAAAAAAAATGCTTTTAATTTAAATTCAATTAAAAATGAGCAAAGAAAAGGATCAAGGTCAAATCTTTTACCAAGTTCTTGTTTAAATAATAATAAGTACAAGAAGAAAATTCCTACAATGACGGCAGCCAAAAAACATGCTAGCAAAATAGAGCAAAATTATGATCTACTGAAAAATTAAGGAAGTAATACAAGATATTAAAGAACTACATTAATCAAAATTAGAAAAACACAGATGTAAGATGATATAAATCTGGAAAAAACTAAAAATAAAGAAAGTCAGCTCAATCTTTTTCTCTTATAAGAAATGGGGTCTCACTCTGTCACCCAGGCTGCAATGCAGTAGCACAATCATAGTTCACTGTACCCTCAAACTCCTGGGCTCAAGTGATCCACCGACCTGAGTCTTCTGAGTAGCTGGGACTATAGGCATGTACCACCACATCTGACTAATTTTTAATATTTTGTAGAGATGGGGTCTCACTATATTGCCCAGGCTGATCTTCAACTCCCAGCCTCAAGCAATTCTCTAGCCTAAGATTCTCAAAGTGCTGGGATTATGTTTATGAGCCACCACACTCAATCAGAAGTTATTTCATAATTCAATATGAATTAAACTAAACAGCAAATGAAATAATACAACAGATATAATGGCTTAAAATAGAAGAAAATGAGAATATACAATCAAAAAGAAACAAAAAAATTAAATAGCACAGAAAGTAAACACTAAACAGCCAACATGATCCAAAATACTATAACAGTAGCTCCTAATAAAGAAAATTGAGGCAAAAAAAAAAAAAGAGAAAATGAATACTAAATAATACACTTCAGGAAACTTTGCTGAAATGGATACATTACCGCTGTTTTCTATAATAAGCCTTATGGAATATATATATCTAATTTAAAGAAAAAAACCTAATTTTACAACCAATTAAAAATAATATAATTTTGATATAAGCAAAAACCAAATGACCTGATGGAGCTGAAAACCATGGCACAAGAACTACGTGACGAATGCACAAGCTTCAGTAACAGATTCGACAAACTGGAAGAAAGGGTATCAGTGATTGAAGATCAAATGAATGAAATGAAGCGAGAAGAGAAGTTTAGAGAAAAAAGAGTAAAAACAAAAAACAAAGTCTCCAAGACATATGGGACTACGTGAAAAGACCAAATCTACGTCAGATTGGTGTAACTGAAAGTGATGGGGAGAATGGAACCAAGGTGGAAAACACTCTGCCGGATATTATCCAGGAGAACTTCCCCAACCTAGCAAGGCAGGCCAACATTCAAATTCAGGAAATACAGAGAACACCACAAAGATACTCCTCGAGAAGAGCAACTCCAAGACACATAGTTGTCAGATTCACCAAGGTTGCAATGAAAGAAAAAATGTTAAGGGCAGCCAGAGAGAAAGCTCGGGTTACCCACAAAGGGAAGCCCATCAGACTAACAGCAGATCTCTCTCGACAGAAACTCTACAAGCCAGAAAAGAGTGAGGGCCAATATTCAACATTCTTACAGAAAAGAATTTTCAACCCAGAATTTCATATCCAGCCAAACTAAGCTTCATAAGTGAAGGAGAAATAAAATCCTTTACAGACAAGCAAATGCTTAGAGACTTTGTCACCACCAGGCCTGCCCTACAAGAGCTCCTGAAGGAGGCACTAAACATGGAAAGTAACAACCGGTACCAGCCACTGCAAAAACATGCCAAAATGCAAAGACCATTGATGCTAGGAAGAAACTGCATCAACTAATGAGTAAAATAACCAGCTAACATCATAATGATGGGATCAGAGTCACACATAACAATATTAACCTTAAATGTAAATGGGCTAAATGGTCCAATTAAAAGACATAGACTGGCAAACCGGATAAACAGTCAAGACCCATCAGTGTGCTGTATTCAGGAGACCCATCTCACGGGCAGAGACACACATAAGCTCAAAATAAAGGGATGCGAGAAGATCCACCAAGCAAATGGAAAACAAAAAAAGGCAGGGGTTGCAATCCTAGTCTCTGATAAAACAGACTTTAAACCGACAAAGATCAAAAGAGACAAAGAAGGCCACTACATAATGGTAAAGGGATCAATTCAACAAGAAGAGCTAACTATCCTAAATATATATGCACCTAATACAGGAGCACCCACATTCATAAAGCAAGTCCTTAGAGACTTACAAAGAGACTTAGACACCCACACAATAATAATGGGAGACTTTAACACCCCACTGTCAACATTAGACAGAACAAGGAGACAGAAAGTTAACAAGGATATCCAGGAATTGAACTCAGCTCTGCAGCAAGCAGACCTAACAAACATCTACAGAACTCTCTACCCCAAATCAACAGAATATACATTCTTCTCAGCACCACATCACACTTATTCCAAAATTGACCACACAGTTGGAAGTAAAGCACTCCTCAGCAAATGTAAAAGAACAGAAATTATAACAAACTGTCTCTCAGACCACAGTGCAATCAAACTAGAACTTAGGATTAAGAAACTCACTTAAAACCACTCAAGTACAAGGAAACTGAACAACCTGCTCCTGAATGACTACTGGGTACATAACGAAATGAAGGCAGAAATACAGATATTCTTTGAAACAAATGAGAACAAAGATACAACATACCAGAATCTCTGGGACGCATTTAAAGCAGTGTGTAGAGGGAAATTTATAGCACTAAATGCCCACAAGAGAAAGCAGGAAAGACCTAAAATTGACAACCTAACATCACAGTTAAAAGAACTATAGAAGCAACAGCAAACACATTCAAAAGTTAGCAGAAGGCAAGAAATAACTAAGATCAGAGCAGAACTGAAGGAGACTGAGACATAAAAAACCCTTCAAAAAAATCAATGAATCCAGAAGCTGGTTTTTTTGAAGAGATCAACAAAATTGATAGACTGCTAGCAAGACTAATAAAGAAGAAAAGAGAGAAGAATCAAATAGTTGCAATAAAAAATGATAAAGGGGATATCACCACCAATCCCACAGAAATACAAACTACCATCAGACAATACTATAAACACCTCTACACAAATACACTAGAAAATCTAGAAAAAATGGATAAATTCTTGGACACATACACTCTCCCAAGACTAAACCAGGAAGAAGTTGAATCCCTGAATAGAACAATTACAGGCTCTGAAATTGACGCAATAATTAATAGCCTACCAACCAAAAGAAGTCCAGGACCAGACGGGTTCACAGACGAATTCTGCCAGAAGTACAAGGAAGAGCTGACACCATTCCTTCAGAAACTATTCCAATCACTAGAAAAAGAGGGAATCCTCTCTAACTCATTTTATGAGGCCAACATCATCCTGATACCAAAGCCTGGCAGACACACACACAAAAAAGAGAATTTTAGACCAATATCCCTGATGAACATCGATGCAAAAATTCTCAATAAAATACTGGCAAACCGAATCCAGCAGCACATCAAAAAGCTTATCCACCATGATCAAGTGGGCTTCATCCCTGGGATGCAAGGCTGGTTCAACATATGCAAATCAATAAACGTAATCCAGCGTATAAACAGAATCAAAGACAAAAACCACATGATTATCTCAGTAGATGCAGAAAAGACCTTCGACAAAATTCAACAGCCCTTCATGCTAAAAACTCTCAATAAATTCGGTATTGATGGAACGTACCTCAAAATAATAACAGCTATTTGTGACAAACCCACAGCCAATATCATACTGAATGGGAAAAAACTGGAAGCATTCCCTTTGAAAACTGGCACAAGACAGGGATGCCTTCTCTCACCACTCTTATTCAACATAGTGTTGGAAGCTCTGGCCAGGGCAATCAGGCAAGAGAAATAAATAAAGGGTATTCAATTAGGAAAAGAGGAAGTCAAATTGTCCCTGTTTGCAGATGACATGATTGTATATTTAGAAAACCCCATCGTCTCAGCCCCAAATCTCCTTAAGCTGATAAGCAACTTCAGCAAAGTCTCAGGATACAAAATCAATGTGCAAATATCACCAGCATTCTTATATACCAATAACAGACAAACAGAGAGCCAAATCACGAGTGAACTCCCATTCACAATTGCTTCAAGTAGAATAAAACAATTAAGAATCCAACTTACAAAGGATGTGAAGGACCACTTCAAGGAGAACTACAAACCACTGCTCAATGAAATAAAAGAGGACACAAACAAATGGAAGAACATTCCATGCTCATGGACAGGAAGAATCGATATGAAAATGGCCATACTGCCCAAGGTAATTTATACATTCAATGCCATCCCCATTAAGCTACCAATGACTTTCTTCACAGAATTGGAAAAACCTACTTTAAAGTTCATGTGGAACCAAAAAACAGCCGGCATTGCCAAGACAATTCTAAGCCAAAAGAACAAAGCTGGAGGCATCACGCTACCTGACATCAAACTATACTACCAGGCTACAGTAACCAAAACAGCATGGTACTGGTACCAAAACAGAGATATAGACCAATGGAAGAGAACAGAGCCCTCAGAAATAATGCCACACATCTACAACCATCTGATCTTTGACAAGTCTGACAAAAACAAAATATGGTGAAAGGATTCCCTATTTAACAAATGGTGCTGGGAAAACTGGCTAGCCATATGTAGGAAGCTGAAACTGGATCCCTTTCTTACACCTTATACGAGAATTAATTCAAGATGGATTAGAGACTTAAATGTTAGACCTAAAACCATAAAAACCCTAGAAGAAAACCTAGGTAATACCATTCAGGACGTAGGCATGGGCAAGGACTTCATGTCTAAAACACCAAAAGCAATGGCAACAAAAGCCAAGATGGACAAATGGGATCTAATTAAACTAAAGAGCTTCTGCACAGCAAAAGAAACTACCATCAGAGTGAATGGGCAACCTACAGAATGGGAGAATATTTTTGCAATCTACTCATCTGACAAAGGGTTAATATCCAGAACCTACAAAGAACTCAAACAAATTTACAAGAAAAAAACAAACAATCCCATCAAAAAGTGGGTGAAGGATACGAACAGACTTCTCAAAAGAAGACATTTATACAGTAAACAGACACGTGAAAAAATGCTCATCATCACTTGCCATCAGGGAAATGCAAATCAAAACCACAATGAGATACCATCTCACACCAGTTAGAATGGTGATCATTAAAAAGTCAGGAAACAACAGGTGCTGGAGAGGATGTGGAGAAGTAGGAACACTTCTACACTGTTGGCGGGACTGTAAACTAGTTCAACCATTGTGGAAAACAGTGTGGTGATTCCTCAAGGATCTAGAACTAGAAATGCCATTTGACCCAGCCATCCCATTACTGGGTATATACCCAAAGGATTATAAATCATGCTGCTATAAAGACACATGCACACGTATGTTTATTGTGGCACTATTCACAATAGCAAAGACTTGGAACCAACTGAAATGTCCATCAATGACAGATTGGATTAAGAAAATGTGGCACATATACACCATGGAGTACTATGCAGCCATAAAGAAAGATGAGTTCATGTCCTTTGTAGGGACATGGATGCAGCTGGAAACCATCATTCTCAGCAAACTATTCCAAGAACAGAAAACCAAACACCGCATGTTCTCACTCATAGGTGGGAATTGAACAATGAGAACACTTGGACACAGAAAGGGGAACATCACACATCGGGGCCTGTTGTGGGGTGTGGGGAGGGGGGAGAGATAGCATTAGGAGATATACCTAATGTAAATGACGAGTTAATGGGTGCAGCACACCAACATGGCACATGTATCCATATTTAACAACCCTGCACGTTGTGCACATGTACCCTAGTACTTGAAGTATAAAAACAAAAAGAAATCAAATTTTAGACATGTACATAAGTAAAGTGAAAAATAACAACATAAAAATACAGTCAATTAGCATGTTTTGTGCATTATACATATACTATATTATTATAATAAACTAGAGAAAAACTAAGAAAATCATAATGGGGAGAAAATATGTTTACTATTTATTAAGTGGAAATATGTATAAACATGAACATATTCATCAAAAAGTTCTTCATCTTTGTCTTCACATTGAACACGCTGAGGTAAAGGAGGAAGTAGTGGGGGTTGGTCTTGCTATCTCAGGAACAGCAGAAACAGAAGAAAATGGATCCAAATAGTTCACATTCACTTTGTTCAGGGTCAACTATATAGATACAGTTATTATACATACGTATGTATGTATAATACACACGTGTGTGTGTGTGTGTGTGTGTGATCCATTTAATAGATCTATTTGATATAACTATTTTGGAAGACTAGAGTCTATCAGAGGTTTGCAACTTCCAGGGGAAGGCTTCAATTATAAACCGTGATCAATTTCGGTCAGTTTCAGCTCTTAGTACAGTAACAGCTACCCAACCCTCAAACCCCAACCCACTGCAGGCAGATATGTACCTTTTTTAGGAGCAACCTGCACACAGGTTTGCCAGGATGGGCAAAAAAAAAAGATCCTTTCCTCCAAATATTAGAGATTTATACTCTGCTCCCCAATAACAGAGATGCAGATAAAGAGCCTTATGGCCATGTTGTTGCAGCTCACCCCATTGTTGCAAGCCCCTCCCAAGGACCAGCACCAGCATTCTTCTTCCCCTTTTTGTTTTTTTCCCCCTTTTTGGGAGCCTTAAAGAATAGGACATTGAAAAACAATTGCACATACAG
Source organism: Macaca thibetana thibetana (assembly GCF_024542745.1). NCBI lineage: Eukaryota > Metazoa > Chordata > Mammalia > Primates > Cercopithecidae > Macaca > Macaca thibetana. Next base: position 47,685,005 of record NC_065578.1, read on the forward strand.
AGAAAATTATAAAGTGACTATACATGCTCAGGGGAAGGCTCAGAAAATACTTAAGGAGATATTACATTTATACTTTAGGCTGATCTTCAACACCAAGACAGCACACAACAATGAAAAAATCAAAAACAATAACAAAAAACTAGGGAAACAGGAAAAATTAGAGAAGAGAAAAAATCTGGATTCCAGAGTTACCATATTATTAGAATCAAATGCCCAGTTTTCAACAAAAAATAATCATAAGGGATAAAAGAAACAAGAAATATGCTGCAGTCAAAGGAAGAAAATAAATCAGCAGAAACTATGTGTGGAAAAGACTTTATGGCAGATAAATTAGATGAAGACTTTAAAACCACTGTCACAGAGATGCTCAAAAAGAAAAGAAAGATGAAGAGAAGGTCAGAGAAACAATATACGAACAAAATGGAAACATCAATAAAAATATTTAAAAGGAACCAAGAGAAAATGTTGCAGCTGAAACATACAATAACTAAAATGAAAAATTTACTAGATGGACTCAAAGCAGGATTTCCCCAGGGAGAAGAATAAATCAGTGAACCTGAAGATAGGACAATACAAATTATTGAGTCTGAGTAACAGAAATAAAAATAATTGAAGAAAAGTGAGCAGCCTAAGGAATGTGTAGGACACCATCCAAAGGACCAATGGACACACTTGGAAAGTCCATGAAGGAGGAGAGAGAAAGAAGCAAAGAATATATTTAAAGAAACAATGGCTGAAAACTTCTCAAATTTGATGAATGAAATAAACATTCAAGAAGCTCAACAAACTTCAGGAAAGATGAATATAAAAAGTACCACAATAAGACACATTATAAACTTCTAAAAGACAAAGTTGAGAATCTTGAAAACAGCACAAAAGACAAGCAACACATCACTTACAAAAGGTCTTCAAAAAGATTATTAGCAGATACCTCATCAGAAACTGGAGGTCAGAAGGCAGTGGGCTCATATACACAAAATATTTAAAGAGAAAACTAACAAGAATTCTATATCAAGCAAAACTCTCCTTCAAAACTGAAGAAGAAGCTATGATGTCCCTGGAAAAATAAAAACTGACGAAGTTTATTACCATTAGACCTGTCCTGCAAGAAATGTTTAAGAGAGTCCTAAAGGGTGAAATGAAAGGACACTAGACAGTAACACAAAGTCATACAAAGAAATAAAGATCGCAATAAAGGTAAATAAGTGGGAAGTCAGAAAATCTAGTATTATTATAACAATGGGTAATAACTCCACATTTTTGTTTGCAACATATTTTCAAATACTAGTATATTTTTTCAATTATTTATGTTTTGGAACACACAAAGTATAAACATGTAATCAGTGTTACAACATTGGTGTGTTAAATATAATCCTCACGGTAATCACAATGAAAACACAAAATACACACAAAAGGAAATGAGAGAGAAACTTGAACAATTCATTACCAAAAATAGCAACTAAACACAAAAGAAGACAGTAATGCAGGAAATAAGTAACAAAAAAGTTGTAAGGCATATAGAAAACAAATAGCAAAATGAAATAAGTCTCTATCAGTAATTACGTTAAATGTAAATGAATTAAAGCATCTCAGCAAAAGATAAAGAATGGTAGAATGGATAAAAACATATGTCCTAGGGATATGCTGTCTACAAGGGACTCACTTTAGGTCTAAAGATGCACATATCTTAAAAGTGAAAGGATGGGAAAAGATATTCCATGCAAAAAGTAACTAAAAGAGAGCAGGAGTGGTTATATTAATATCAGACAAAATAGACTTAAAATCAAAAATGATTACAAGCGAAAAAGAGCATTACATATTAATAAAAGGTTCAATGTGGCAAAAAGATTAAATTACATATTAATAAAAGGTTCAATGTGGCAAAAAGATTTAAGAATTGTAAACATTTATACATCTATAAACAGATCATAAAAATATATGAAACAAAAACTGACAGAATTGAAGAGAGAAACAAATGGTTCTACAATAATAGTAAGAGACATCAATAACCACTCTAAATAATGGATAAAACAACCACACAGAAGTTAAGAAAGAAAACAGAGGACCTAAAATAAATAAATAAATAAATAAATAAATAAATAAACAAACCAAATAGCTCTAACAGACATACATTTACCAAACACCCTACCCAACCACAACAACATACATATTTTTCTCAAGTATATATGGGGCATTTTCTAGGACAGACCATATGGTAGACCACAAATTAAATTTTAATAGATTTAGAACTATAGATATACAAAGTATATTCTCTAATCGCAATGGGATAAGGATAGAACTCAACAACAGAAGTAAACTTGGAAAATCCACCAATTTATGGAAATAAAACAACACACTCTTAAATAATCAATGGATTAAAGAAGAAATCATGAGGGAAATTAGAAAATAAATAAAAATTTATTTATTAGAGTTAAATAAAAATGAAAATACAATACCAAAACTTATGGGATACAGGGAAAGCAGTCCTAAAAGATCTATAGCTATCAATGCTTACATTAAAAAATAAGAAAGGGCAGGGTGTAAGCGACTCATGCATGTAATCCCAGCACTTTGGGAGGCCAAGGTGGGTAGATTGCTTGAGTTCACGAGCTCGTGACAGCCTGGGCAACATAGTGAAACCCTGTCTTTACAAAAAATACAAAAATTAGCTGGGCATGGTGGCATATGCCTGTAGTCCCAGCTACTTGGGAGCCTGAGGTGGGAGAATGGCTTGAGCCTGGGAGGCATAGGCTGCATTGAGTTGAGAACACACCACTGCACTCCAGCCTAGGCAACAGAGCCAGACCTTGTCTCAAAAATAAATAAATAAATATATGAATAAATAAATAAGATCTCAAATCAACAAACTAACTTTATAACTCAAGGACCTAGAAAAGCATAAAACTCCTAAAAATATATAGAACAAAGGCTTCAGGACATTGGATTTAGCAATGATTTCTTGGATAACACAACTAAGGCAAAAGCAATTTTAAAAATACACAAATAGGACTCCATGAAAACTTTAAAATTTTGTGCATAAAAAGGCAGTATCAATGCATAAAAAGGCAATCCAAACAATGGGAGATAACATTTGCAAATAATATGTCTGATAAAAAAATTACAATCTAGAATATACAGAAAATTCCTAAAACAACAACAACAACAAAAATTCAAAAACGAGTAAAATATTTAAATGGACATTTCTCCAAAGAGGATACATAAATGGCTAATAAGCACAAGATGTTCAAGTTCAGTAATAATTAAGAAAATGCAAATTACAACTAAAATGAGATACCATCTCACACTCATTGAACGGGCTATCAAAACAACAGAAAACAAGTGTTGGTGAGGATGTGGAGAAATTGGAATCCTTGTGCAGTTGATGAAAATGTAAAATGATACAGCTACAATGGAAAACAGTATGGCAATTTCTGAAAAAAATTAAAGGTTGAATTACCATATGAGCCAGCAATTCCACATCTGAATATATACTCAAAAGCATGGAAAGTAGGATTGCAAACAGATATTTGTACTCCCATTTCGTAGCAGCATTAGTCACAATAACTAAAACACTGAAGCAACCAAAGTGTCCATCAACGCATAAAGTGATAGGCTAAATGTGATGTATGCGTACAATGGATTATCATTCATCCTTAAAAAGGAAGGAAATTCTAACACGTTACAACATGGATGAACCTAGAAAACATTACGTTACATAAAATAAGCCAGTTAAAAAAAAAAAAACCATAAATACAACATGATTGTGCTTATCTGAGATACTCAGAGTACTCAAAATCATAGAGATAGGAAACAGAATGGTGGTTGCCAGAGACTGCAGGAGGCGAAAATGGGAATTATTGTTTAATGGGTATAGTTTCAGTTTTACAAGTCGAAAAGAGTTATGGAGCTGCATGGTGCATTATGGGCTCACAACATTATAAATGTATTTAATACCACTAAACTGTACACTTAAAATGATTAAGATAGGAAATTTCATTATGTATATTTTACTGTAATAAAAATTACTTCAAGGAGAAAGACTAAATTATATAAAGAAAAGCTTTACGGAGAACTAATTCTGCTGGAACACAAATATTAAGTTAATGTAAACTACATCTACTGGAACATACAATACAATTAATCTTATTTTGTAACTGTCTATTATCTTATAGCTAAAAATAATTTTCCTCCTTCTTCTGTAAAACTTCTCATTTTCCCATGTACTTTTACTGTGAGTTATGAATTAAATGTACTACGATACTCCAGAAATATTACAGCAAAATAGTACATCAAAAGGCTATAGGAAATACCTTACGTGCCAGACTACTGTTAAACCGATGTACTAGCACAAATAGCTGCTATAATAGTTTCTTCTAAATACCTATTTACCTGCCCAAACTATAAAGATAAATTAGTTTGAATATATTTGTTATATAAATCCTTAGTCCTACAAGCTCTCCTGAGGACTGAGTCAGAAATATTCTCATGCACAGACTTTGAGGAATTTATTCTTAGCCTCACACCTTCACCTGAAAGCATTTTAAAAGGGTTTCAAAAAACACTTTACCTGATAGTCCAAATATCAGGTAAGAACTAATTCCTAGAAGCTGAGAAGGAGGAGCTCTAATAAAACTGCTACTTTAGCTCCCTGTAGGCAAGAGAAATAAACAGAAACACCTAGTAACACACTGCAATATAAATAAAGATCATATCTTCTCTTTATCCAAAGGGTGGAAAAAGGAGACTGAAACAGCTATTCTATTATACATTTTCAAATACAATTTACATTTCCTAATCACAAGATTGTAACACTACAAACAGGTGTCTCTAAATAGGACAGTTCCAACAGTCATAAAAATGGTAACGAGAGACAGTTATATGATGCATTTATGATACTTTGCTTAACTCTCTGGATATCAAACACCTAGTAGGTGCCAGGTACTATGCACTAGAGATACAGCAGTGAAAGAAAGAAAGAAAGAAAAAAAAAAAAAAAAAAAAAAAAAAAACAGGAAAAATCTCTACTCTTATAAAACTGTTATTCTAGTGAGATAAAAAATTCAAAAATAAATAATATGTCAAATATGTCAGTGCTAGAAAGAGAAACAGGAGAACCATTCATTCCTCTTGCCCTGAGTGGTACTTTTTACACCTTTTGCTTTGGCAAAAATATTATTAGCCTATCCCTTTACTCTCAAAACATATTGGTGTACAAGATACAGATCTAAAGATAATAGAATAGAATTGAGACACTGACCAAAGACGGGTGCTGTTCTATATATGTTGTTAAGAGAAGGCCTCTCTGATTATGATAAATCTGAGGAGTGACTGGAAGTAAGTGAGAGAGCAAGCCATATACACATTTGGAGGAAGAGCTTTTCAGGCAGTACATTTGTAGCAATATAGTGAGAGAACATCTGTGTGCACTTACGAGTGTGTGTGTGTGTGTGTGTGTCTGTAGATGAAAATCTGCAAACCTTCAGTGAAAGAAGATGAAAATCCAGTTTCAATAGAAAAATCTATGAAATAGAAAACTTTTTCATTCTCTTTCTTGCCTAAAAGTGGTTCCCAGGGTATACATTAGGCATAACTTATTTTGTTCTGGTAGATTCCAGAATTAAAACCATTTCCCTGAAGAGGAAACCTTCTCTATGAATGTAAAATTGCCCTATTATGGCTTTTAATATCATTGGCATTTAATATAATTGTATTAATTTATGTAATATAACTATATAACTAATATAATTTATTAAATTATAATACATACAATCAATATATATCTCCCTAGAGTCTGAGGTGATTCTGGGTCCCTGGAGATTCCTTATAGGAGCTTACAGGGTATGAAACAGAATTGGAAAGTTCTATAATAATACTAATAGTACTGACGCTAATAATACATCACCAATAATAATAAACAAGGAACATTTTAAGTAATTAGTATGTTCAACTGAGAGGTGAAGCCAGCTGGACTTCCTGGGTCAACTGGGGACTTGGAGAACTTTTGTGTCTAAAAGATTGTGAATGCACCAATCAGCACTCTGTACAAACGCACCAATCAGCGCTCTGTGTCTAGGTAAAGGATTGTAAATGCACCCACAAGCACTCTGTAAAGACACATCAATCAGCACTCTGTCTAGCTAAAGGATTGTAAATGCACCAATTAGCACTCTGTAAAAATGCACCCATCAGTGCTCTGTGTCTAGCTTTAAAAGATTGTAAATGCCCCAATCAGCAATGTGTAAAAACGCAACAATCAGCACTCTGTGTCTAGCTGAAGGATTGTGAATGTATCAATCAGCACTCTGTAAAAACATACCAATCAGGCTCTGGGTCCAGCTGAAGGACTGTAAATGCACCAATCAGCACTCTGTAAAAATCCACCAATCAGCGCTCTGGGTCTAGCTAAAGGATTGTAAATGCACCAATCAGCACTGTGTGTCTAGCTAAAGGTTTATAAACGCACCAATCAGCACTCTGTAAAACGGACCAATCAGTACTCTGTAAAATGGACCAATCAGAGAAGGACGTGGGCAGGGACGAATAAGGAAATAAAAGCTGGCCACCCCAGCCAGCAGCGGTGACCTGCTCAGGTCCCCTTCCACGCTGTGGAAGCTTTGTTCTTTCATTCTTCATAATAAATCTTACTGCTGCTCACTCTTTGGGTCTGTGACACCTGTAAGAGCTGTAACATTCACCACAGAGGTCCGCAGCTTCATTCTTGAAGTCAGCAAAACCAAGAACCCACCGGAAGGAACCAACTCCAGACACACAAGGACTGTCAGAATCATTTGATCTGAGGTTACTCAAGGATCTGACCATTTATAGACTATCCAGTTAAAGGGGTGCTAGGGTCCCCTTGAGAATCTGGAGCATGTTCAATTTGTTTTTTAATAACACATTTTTAATTAATAAATTTTTGATTTTAGGCAGACAGATAAGCACATACTAGTTTTGTATTTTAGACAACAGGAAATGTATATATGACTCAATTCCAGTACTAGAATAGGTAGGTGAAAATTCCAGAAGATTCCACATTGGTTCAATAATTTTCCTTACTTGAAATTCTTCTCTATGCTTCCACTGACATACAGCCAAACTGATTAAGTTATTTGGGCTTGACTTTATATTTTATTTAAATGGGTTATTTCTGTCATTTCTGCTATCATTCTGTGTTTAAATTTAAAGGCTCAGTACTATGGAGACACATTGTAGGAACATCTATGAGGTGCTGCCGGGGCATCTATTCCTCTCCTTTCCCCTTCCATTACAGATCTACGTAGTTTTTAAAAAGCTAACACTTGTACCACCTGAACAAAAGGCAGAACATGTGTATATAGGCTACGTCAACAGCATACTACATCCCCCTTTCTACTCTGATTAGAATAAACCTCAAAGCTTGATGAAAAGTATGGAACACAGACCTCTTACTTATTCTTAAGGATATGGTGGGGAAGATATGAGGCCTGAGACCACTGCAATTTTGCTGCTCTAAATTTTGCTGCCATACATGAGATTAAGATTCAAGAAAATATAACAATTATAAATGTATAAGCAATTAAGGCAGAGCCTCAAAATAAATACATCACACTAGGTCCAATTAGGAAAGAGAAGCCACACAGGAAAAGTTTAATATAAAGAACAGTTAATTATAACAGGGTATTCAAGGAGTAAGAGACTGTCTAGGAAGATGTAAAAAGAATTTAAAATAATATAGGAATAGCAGGTAGAGAAGCAGCCATTACCCCTAGGGCTCAGAGTACCAACAAAAAAACTACATAAGCCCTCTTGCCCAGTGTCGAGATCAGACCTTGTTGGAGAGGGTACAGTCTGGGCTCACTGAAAGAGAAGTCACTCTAGTGCTGTGCCAGTGGTACATATTGAAAATCTGCCCTGTGGAACTTGCCAGAAATTCTCCCTCTAGGATACCAGGGAGGCTATTTACAGGGAAATATTTCACCAGAAGCTTCACTGTAGAACCATCCAAAGAGAGGCCAACTGGGCGAAAACACTGCAGACCACCCTGTATTGCAATACCTGGCCACTTGAGAAGCTACATGGCCTTCAGAAGCCTGGTGCTGGAAAAAGTCAAGTGAATACATTGGTACCTGGAAGCAAAATCTGTTCCCCTGCAGTATTTCTTCAGGGTCCTCTAATATACAAAGCTTCAGTAACAGGTAGAGAAAAAAAAAAAATTTAAGGGTTTAAGTCAATTTCCACAGAACAGGAAAGAAGACTGAATTTGGTTAGGTGCAATAAATTGATAACCAGCAGATTATATGAAGCAAAACCTGATATAAATGAAAGAAGATATAATTCAATAATTATAATTAGACATTTAAATACCTTTCTCTTAGTAATTAGTAAAACAACCAACTCTCCCAAAAGAATACAATCAGAATGCACAAGACTTAACATTACCAACTTAAATGACAGAAATAGATTGATACAGAATAATCAATCAATGACAACAAAATACAGTTGACCTTAACTGCATAGGTCCATTTATACACGAATTTTCTTCTGCCTCTGCTACCATTGAGACAGCAAGACCAACCTCTTCTCTTTCTCTTCCTCCTCAGCCTGCTCAACATGAAGATGATGATAGACTTTTATGATGAACTTCTACTTAAAAAATAGTAAATATATTTTCTTTTTTCATGGTTTTCTTAACATTTGCTTTTCTCTAGCTTACTTTATTATAAGAATATAGTATATAATATATATAACAAACAAAATATGTGTTAATTGACTGCTTATGTTATTGGTAACGCTTCTAGTCAAGAATAGGTTATTACTAGTTAAGTTTTCAGGGGAGTCAAAAGTTATACGTGGCTAGGCACGGTGGCTCATGCCTATAATCCCAGCACTCTGGGAGGCCAAGGCAGGTGGATCACCTGAGGTCAGGAGTTCCAGGCGAGACTGGGCAACACGGCGAAACCCCACATGTACCGAAAATACAAAAATTAGCCGAACATGGTGTCACGCATCTGTAGTCCCAGCTACTCAGGAGGCCGAGGTAGGAGAATCACTTGAACCTGCAAGATGGAGCGTGCAGTGAGTTGACATCACACCACTGCACTCCAGGCTTGGCGACAGGGTAAGACTCCATCTCAAAACAAAAAAACGTTATACATGAATTTTCGATTACATGGGGGAGACAGCACCCCTAACTCCCATCTTGTTCAAAGGTCAACTGTACACAATCTTTTCAAGTGCACTTGGAACACTCTCAAGACCATAGGATAGGCCATAAACAAGCCTCAATAAATATAAAAAAGTTAAAATCTTACAAATTATGTTCTCTCACGACAACAGAATTAAATTAGAATCAACTTTAGAAAGAAATATAGGAAATCCCCAAATATTTGGAAATAAGATATTTCAAAAGAACCCACGGTCAAAGAAGATATCAAACCAAAAAAAAATTGGACAATATCTTAAAATTAATGGAAACAAAAATAACATCAAAATTTATGAAATAGGGCAAAGTCAGGGGGAAGATGGAAATTTACACTTTTAAAAGCTTGTATTAAGTTTTGCACATTGGTAGTATCGTAGCCAATGAGATTTATCCAAGGCATGATTATTGCTAATAAAAAGTTTATATTAGAAAGGAAAAAAATATCTGTAATCAATCATCTATGCTTCCACCTCAAGAAGCTGCCAGCCTGAGCAAAATGGCAAAACCCCATCTCTACAAAAAATAAAAAAATTAGCTGGGCATGGTGGCATATGCCTGTGGTCCCAGCTACTTGGGAGGCTAAGGTGGAAAAATCACTTGAACCTAGGATGTAGAGGCTGCAGTCAGCCATGTTCATGCTACTGTACTCCAGCCTGGGTGACAGAGCAAGATCCTGTCTCAAAAAAAAAGGATAAGCTGAAAAAGGATGAGTAAATCATAGGCAAAGTAGGTACAGGTTGAATATCCCTAATCCAAAAACATGAAATCTGAAATGTCCCAAAATCCAAAACTTTTTGAATGCTGACATTATGCCACAAGTGGAAAATTCCACATGTATCATCACATGATGGGTCACAGTCAAAATGTAGGCACGCAACAAGTTTATTCAGGGTCCCCACGGGAAAAAAAGACGTTCTCCATCCGCATCAGCAGCAATCTTTTCTGAGCACACCCATATTCCACCACACAAGCACACCTACAAAAGGTAATAAAATGGCATGTGTGTAGGCTGAACATGCCAATGGCAAGTTCCCTACAATGCCTCACTCCATATAAATTCAGAGTCAGAAATGATGGTGATGTCAAATAATCACAGACTGTCCACACAGGTGGCTGAGATAGTGACACGTTTGCTTTCTGATGGCTCAATATACACAAAATTTGTTTCATGCACAAATTATTTAAAATATTGTATAAAATTACCCTCACACTCTTTGTACAAGGTATATTTGAAACATAAATAAATTTCATGTTTACATTTAGGTCTCATCCACAAGATATCACATTATGAATATATGTGAATAATCCAAAATCCTTCTACAAGGACCAAACATTTCTAGTCCCAGGCATTTTGGATAAGAGACACTCAACCTGTAGAAGGAAGAAATACAAAGATCAAAATGAAAATCAATGAAATAGAACAGAAAAAAAGAATAGACAAAAATCATTGAAATAAAGAAATTGTTTCTTCAAAAATATCAAACTGATAAACTTTTAGGCTAACCATCCAAGAAAAAAGACAGAAAACACAAATTGCCAAAATCAAGAATGAAAAAGAGAACATTGCTACTAATCTCGCAGAAATTAGAAGGATCCTAAGGGGAAAAGATGAACAACCTTATGCAAACAAGGTAGACATCTTAGATGAAAGACAAATACCTAGAAGACACAAATGTCAGAGCTAACTCAAAAAGAAAGAAACATATAACAGAAATTTGATACAGTAATTTAAAACCTTCCCACAAAGAAAAGCCCAGGCCCAAATGGCTTTGCTGATAAATTGAAACAAATATTTAAAGATAAAATAATTCCAATTCTAAACGAACTCTTCCAGGTAACAGAGAAAGAGGGAACATTTCTCAATCTATTATATGAGGCCAGTATTACCTGGATAACAAAGCAATAAAATGAAATTATAAAACTACAGACCAATAGTCCTCATAAAGAGACACAAAAAAATAATTAACAAAATATTAGCAAACTAATATTCTGATTCTGGGAAAATATACAAGAATTTATATTTTATTAGTTTGCTAATATGCTGATTCTGGGAAAATAAAACCGATTCTGGGAAAATATAAAAGGACTATATACTATGACCAAGTACAATTTATCCCAGAAATGACATGTCTGTTTAACACTGGAAAATCAATTAATGTAATAAACCACATTAACAGAATGAAGGGAAAAATCACATGATTACCTTGACATGGAAGAATGTACTTGACAAAATCCAATACCCACTCATGATAAAACCTCTCAAACAGCCCAGATTAGATCTCTTCATCTTATATAAATCATAGAGAATCTTCTGATAAAGGGTATCTCTCTTACAAGAAAAACCACAGCCAACCTCACATTTTATGGAAGATTGAGTATTTTTCCCCTAACATCAGAAACAAGGCAAGAATGTCTATGTTTACCACTTCTAGTCAACACTGTACTGAAGGTCCAAGCCAGTGGAGGAAGAAGAAGAGCAGGAGGAGGAAGAGAGGGAACAAGAGAGGGAGGAGGAAGACGAAGAAGAAGAGGGAGAGGAAGAGGAAGAAGAGGAGAAAAGAAAGTAAAGGTACACAGATTGGAAAGAAAAAAGTAAAACTGCCATTATTCTCAGATCATATAATTCTGAATATAAAAATTAATCTACAAGAACAACAATAAAAAACCTACCTGAACTAAAAAATGTTTAGCAGGTGCAGAGTTCAAGATATACAAAATCTATTTTATTTCTAAAATACAGCATACAAGAATTTAAAAATAAAATTAATGAAACAATTCTATTCATAATAGCATCAAAAATAATAAAATACTTGGAAATAAATCCAACAAAAGAAATGCATACTGTATACTAAAAACTCTAAAACATTGTTGAGAGAAATTAAAGATCAAAAAAAAAAAAAAAATGAAGACATACCAGGTTCATAGATCAGAGATTTAATAGGTTTAAGAAAGCAGTTCTCCCCTAAATTCATCTCTAAATTCAACACTATTTCTGTCAACACTGTTCCTATTCAACATTCTTCTTACGTAGTTCCAAGCCAGCTTTTATGTTGAAACTGACAAGCTGACTCAAATTTATATGATATGCAGAGGACCCAGAAATAGTCAAAACAAAGTTGAAGAACTTACACAATATAACTTCAAAACTTACCATAAAGTTAAAGACAGTGGTACTGACATAAGGATAGACATACAGATGAGTGGAACAGGCTAGACAGTCCAGAAGTAAACCCCCACATTTACAGTCAATTGGTTTTCAACAAAGGTGCAAAGATGATTAAATGAGGAAAAGGACTGTCGTATCAACAAATGATGCTGAGACAACTGGATAGCCATCCATCAAAAACAAACAAAAAAACTACACCCTTACCTCACACCATACATAAAATGTAACTCAAACTATATGATAGGCCTAAAGGCAAGAGATAAAAATATAAAATGTCTAGAAGAAAAGACAGGAGAAAATGTTTGTGACCTTGGGTTAGGCAAATATTTCATAGACATGACAGCAAAACCATTTTAAAAATTGATAAATTAGACTAAATAACTTTCGGTTCTCAAAAGACACCATTGAGAGAATAAAAAGACAAACCGCAGACTGGGAAAAGTATTTACAAATCATATATCTGATAAAGGATTTATATTTAGAATTTTTATTTTTTTAAAAACTTACAATTCAATACAAAGACAACCCATTGCAAAACTGGGCAAAAGATTTGAATAAGAATTTTACAAGAAAAAATGAATAGCTAATAAGCTCATGTAAATATGTTCAAAATCATTAGTCACTATTAAATTGCAAATGAAAAATACAATAAGCTACTGTTACACACCATCCAAAAGACTGACAATATCAAATCTTGAGGATGATGTTGAGAAATTGAAACATTCATACATTGTTGGCGGGAATGTAGAATGGTACAGTAATTTGGAAAACAGGTTGACAGTTTCCTAAAATTCTAAACATATACTTAGCACACAACCCAGCACATATCCACATATTCATACCAACATGATTCATAATTGCCCAAAACTGAAAACAGTCCAAATGTCCATCAAATAGTCAATGTGGAAGGGAAACATTCCATACAACAGAATACTATTCAGCAATAAAAAGGAATGAACTACTTGGATGTAGAACAACATGAATGATTCTGATAAACATTACTCTAAATGAAAAGAAACCAGAGAAAAAAGACTATATATTATATAACTCTTCAGATGAAATTTTTAGAAAAGGCAAATATAGAGAGACAGAAAATACATTGGTTTCTGGGGACTGGGAGGTGGGCATAGGGACTGACTGCAAATAGGCATCAGGAACTTTTTGGGGTGGTAGAGACATTCTAAATTGGAAAATGATGATGATACACAATTGTATAAATCTTCTAGAAATCATTTTAACTATAGTTACAATGGGTGAATTTTATGACATATAAATTATACCTCACTAAAGCTGTTAAATAAAGTAAGGGAAGCAGGGAATGAAGGATTTGCCCTGCCTTTCCTCTAGGAACTATATTTCAAAGTAACAAAATTGCTGATTAGGAAAATTTCTCTTATAGAAAAATTCTAGTTAATAAATACAAAAGAATGACAATATTAGGAAAATAGTAATGTGCAACCCTTAAGGAAAAAATAGATCTCAAGGGATACTACAGCTATTACATGAAAAGCTGATGAGGCGCCTTATAATGGAGGAATCAGGCTGATGCTGTCTGGAGCCAAATTATCATTCTTAGCATGACTAAATGTAAAACAATCAGATATTTTATGCAACTTGACATAATGCCATTAAGTACACAGCACCAACTATGAAGATTTCTTGCTAAAGTAACAAAATAAGCCAGAATCTAATCAAACCTCTATGTCTAATTATCAGTTTATAAAACAAGTAATAAACAATCTAAGCAACATTTTAAGGAAGCAATCAGCCAAACCCGAACTGTATGACATTCTAAATGACCTAGTTTTTCTAACAAACCCATAGTATTAAAAACAAAAAAAAAGTGTAGGACACTACTACAGGAAAAAAGAGAGAAATCAACATATATGGTGTGTGAACCACACCTGATTTTAACAAATCAATTGCAAAAAGACACTTTGGGGATAACTAGGGATATGTGAATTATGACTGTTTGATTTTATTAAGAAATTACTGATTTTGTTAGGTGTGATACCAGCATGGCAGTTCTATATTTTTTAAAGCCTTTATCCATTAGAGGCCATACCAAAGTATTTATGGTGAAATGACATAATGCATAGGATTTGCTTTTAAATATTCCAGCAATGCTCTTCAGGTGGCAGAGTGAACATGTAATAAGATTGGCAAAATGCCAAAAATTATTGAAGCTGGGTGACAGATACACAGGATTTTATCACATTCTATTCTCTCCACTTTTAGTGTTGGTATTATAAACTCATCCATTTTTTTTTTAATTAAGGAACCAAAAAAGATTGCAAAACGGTATAGTAAGGGAGGAGTAAAAGACAAAAGAGCTCAAAGCACATTAGAGAGGTCAAGGATAAAGACTAACATGGAAGTAATCAGAGGATAGCTAATACATGAAGCCAAGTCTTTGGAGAGTATTATATAAGGAGACACCATAAACAAAGTATAAAAAGAGATCAGAGAAGAAAGCCAGTGGAATATTAATATTTGAAGATAGGGCAGAGAAAGATGAATTTAAAAAGGATACGAAAAAGTAGAATACTGGTGGTTGGGAAGAGAGCCCAAGGAAAAAAAAATCAGGGAAATCAAAGAAAGAAAATTTCCAAAAAATAATAACCACTAAGTACACTTCTTATAACCTCAAAATTTCAAATCAAATGGGACAAAAAAGGCATTATTTTTTAACAGAAGAATTTCAAAATGAGAGAAATGTTTATCTTCACTTTTTTTTAAGATACACAGTTTCCCAGATACTGAACAAGATGTTCAGTAAACATTAAAATTCGTATATCCATTAGCACCAAACTGCCACCTAGCTAGTCTGCTGCAGTGGAAAATATAATACCAAGGGCTAGAACAGCTATACAAAATAAATAAGATACTGACATTGGCCATAAAGAGTTATTGGGAGAAGAGTCACTAAACTATAAGCTCCATGAGATAGACAATGGGCCAGATTTTTCCTCCCTATATACCCAGATTCTTGCATGTTCCAGGCTACATGTTTCTACATTGCTAGAGTTGCAATGGGACCAGCAGGGGAGGCCAAATGGAAAGGAAAGTTAATAATGATTATGCTCAATTTTACTGGCCTTTGGAGCCACAGTTATACATTACATCAATCTGGTAATCCCAGAGCCCTTTCTAATTACAATGATAAATTAACAGAGCTTTTCATTTAACACCCAGAGCTTAAAAAGTGTACACTCTTGCATTGCTGCTCTCACAAATAGTTGTATCTTTTTATAGTTGATTCTGAGTACTTTCAAGAATTTACTTGTTACGTAGAGCCTTGGAAAAATATATTTTTCAAATAATTTATTAATGTAATGAATACAATGTAAAGTGCAAAAGCATATATTTTAAGCTATCATTACTTTGATCTTATTCGCTCTCTTGACTTGAAATACACTGAAGTTGAAGACATATTTCTGTTTGCAGGGCAAAATCTCACGTAACATGAATCTCTATCATTATATCACAAACACCCCATATCGTCTTAATCAATAAAAAGTTTAAATAAGTCTCAGTTTTCCATAAACCAAACACACAAAAAAAGAAGTAATTCTCAGCCTCTCTGCAGCATATACATCTTTTATTATTTCCAGGAATATTCTGAAATTCTAAAAAGTATTAAAAAGTCTCAGCTCAAGATTTTTTAAGTTCTACTAACCCCTTTTAAACTTTTATTTAACCCAAGATTAAAGATCATAAGGATAATAAATCCTAAAATGTCTTAGAATCAGGAATTAAAAAGTTAAAAAACTTACATTCAAGCTGTGTAACCACATCTCCAGGATCTACTGCTTCCGGGAACACCTACAGTGAGAAGATATAGGGAGAGGCAGGAAGGAAGATATGTATGAATATTTTTTTCTCCCCTCATTCCCAAAATATCATTCCTTTCACAATCACAGAAACTTTTGACATTATTGAGAACTGTCAGTTCCTCTCTGCTTCCCATCACTACAAAATATTCTACAAATAAACTTTACAGCTTGCGCTGCCCCTGTCTCCAACTTCCTCTGCTAGTATTCTTCCTCCTGTTACCATGATCATACTAGGCCTTCTTGGTGTTCCTCCAATGCATCAAGATTATTCTCAACAACAAGTCTTTATATTTGTTATTCCTCTACTTAGAATGCTCTTCTCCTAGACCTTCAAATAAGAGTGATATAATTTCATAATTCAGGCTCAGCTTAAATGCTATTGCCTTCTCTGACCACCTTTTACAATAGACAATCCCCCAAATCCCCGTACCCGCCCATTACCCTCTTCATGCACTTATCACTATCTAAAATTATTCACATATTTATTTGGTTATTGTCTGTTTCCCCCATTACAATGAAAGCTCCCAGAGGGGAGGATTTTGCCTTGTTTACCATATGTCCTCAGTGCCTAGAAAAGTCCACGGAATAGAGTAGGTTCTGGAGAAAAAGAAGAAAGAAGGAATAAGGGAAGAAAGGAAGGTGAGAAGAAAGGAAAGATGAGAAAGAAGGAAATTAAAAAGTAAGAAACACAATTGGTAATAATTAACCAAAAGCAGCAGTTTTAGGGGGAAAAAAAGACTTACAGAAGGAAGTACCAAGAAACAGTCATAAGTAAAATGCTGTATATTCTTTGTTTTATAGATGGAGTCTCACTCTGTCACCCAGGCTGGAGTGCAATGGTGCAATCTCCTCTTACTACAACCTCCACCTCCCAGGTTCAAGCAATTTTCCTGCCTCAGGCCCCGGAGTAACTGGGATTATAGGCATGCACCACCACATACGGCTATTTTTCGTATTTTTAGTAGAGACAGGGTTTCACCATTTTGACCAGGCTGGTCTCAAATTCCTGACCTCAGGTGATCCACCCGCCTCGGCCTCCCAAAGTGCTGGGATTACAGGCATGAGCCACCGCGTCCAGCTGATATATTCGCATCTATTAATGACTTTGCTCTCTTTTTATGAAAATCATTATTTAGAAATCAAGATTCTATGTTACATAAAGTCCACTAAATCAATTTTAGGAATAAGCTAATCAAACGAAAAAAGGCAAGTGATTCAATGCATATTTAATGCAAATTTTCAAGCTTCCAGACTGAAGTTACAAATATCCTTTTGAATTAAACCAAAGCACACAGTCAGCAGTAATAATTTCTGTTATGGGCTTTTATTCAAAAATTGGAACCACTTTGATTTTTTTGTTTGTTAATACTTGATCTGATATTTGAACTCACCTTTTCAAACACCATTCTGGCATTGAAGACCAGTGGAAAAGTGGCTGGGACACATTGTGTCTTTTTGTATTGGCCAAACACACAGATGCTAAGATAGATGTCCTCTTTGTCTTTAAGCACGACTCCTGGGCAAGTTACCTGAAAGAAATTAGATAAAATGGATGTAACTGCTTTACAAATTCCTTGAACTATCCTACTAAAATAACTTATTACCAAATATTACATAAAAACATTAGTCTGCTAACCTAATAAAAAATACAAATAAAAAGAGAGAGAGAGAGAGAGAGAGGGACAGAGACAGACTAGTGTTTACAGATTTAAATGAAATGCTTTTATAACTTCCATCCCTCTGAGAAAACTATGATTTTACATTTGGTTACTTGTGCCACATTTGAAGTTCTATGTACTAGCTCTTGGGACAGACACTAATAGTTTTAAACAGTCCGCCTGAGGCTCCCACTTTATGCTGAATGCTGACATAAAGTTACTCAGTATCATTTAATCACAAGATTAACACTCAGCAGAAATAAAACATTATAGTAGAGAATAAAAAAACCACTGATAAAAACTACAAATCTGACTTCTACCACCCAAAATCGCAGTTCACAGATACCTTCATCAAAAGCAATATGACAAAGTTTCAAAGCTAATAAATTGAAAGTTTCTAGCCAATAAAGTACTTTTTACATATTAAATTGTACTTAACTATTCTCATTGTGCTTGACAGAAAATATAGGCATAAAATGTGTGGTTATTAAATAACACATAGCACAGTCTCTCCAGTACCTACCATATTCTATTGCCAGTGATCAACTACACCCTTAGCAGAATATTAAAGGCTCTCTAAGATTTGAGTCCAATATAATGTTACCCAACACTCCCAACAACACATTCAAAGTACATTTTTTATTGTTCTTTTTTCTTGACTCATGTTCTTTCATCATCTGTATAATGTAACATAATATAATATAATGTAAGGAGCAGTAACTCCTTACTACTCCATTCCATCTCCTCCTCATTTATTCCTACCACCTGCCAAGACATATATCAATGAATATCTCCTACACAAAACTTCTCTTGATTCACCATTATTCGATTCAACCTAATTCAAACATTTATTATGAACTTACTATATGCAAGTAAGTAGGTCTTAAATTTCTGTAGCATTTTGTAATTATGGTACAAATTATTGTGTACATGCATTTTAATTAAGTGGGTACATATCACCTCTTGATCATAAATTTCCTGAGGACAGAAATTTTCTTATCATCATCATTGTATCCAAAGATACAGACTTTCAATATTAAGAAAAAGCATAGAGGTTATCTAGTCCAGCTTTGAGTTTTTTATATGTGAAACAAACAGAGCCCCAGGAAAGTTAAAGTGATCTACTAACTTAAGGTCACAAAGTAAATGAGTCATAAGATTAAATAAGTTAATATATTCAAAGTGCTTACAGCAGTGCTTGACAGAACATTCATTAATACTATCATAATTATTAGATTAAAAACCATATCATCTGCCATCTTACCACACTATTACATTGAATAAATGAACTTCACATCCTTTTGTATATACTAATTATCTTCTGTGCTAGCTATTTGACACCATCTCCCTGTTACCCTATGTTCCACTTTTGCTCTAATATATTCCCAATTGATCATTAAAATAAGGGTCCTTAGCAAATCTCATTCTGTCCATAAGGTTCATTTCTTGCTTTGCCTCATTAAAACTAAAACCATCTTAAGATTCCCTCTAAATCTGCGCTGTCCAAAATGGTAGGCACTAGCCAATTATGCCCAGAGCTATAGCTAGTCTAACTTAAAATGCGCTGTAAGTATAAAATACAAATGGATTTTTAAGACTCAGTACAAAAATCTGTAAAATATTTCATTAATAACTGTTATATTAATTGCATGTTGAAATGATATTTTGAATACATTGATTTAAATAAAATATATTATTACTTTTGACTACTTCTTCAATTTTTTTGTTTTTTTTTTGAGACAGAGTCTCACTCTGTTGCCCAGGCTGGAGTACAGTGGTGCGATCTCGGCTCACTGCAAGCTCCACCTACCGGGTTCACGCCATTCTCCTGCCTCAGCCTCCAGAGTAACTGGGACTACAGGCACCCGCCACCACCCCTGGCTAATTTTTTGTATTTTTAGTGGAGACAGGATTTCACTGTGTTAGCCAGGATGGTCTTGATCTCCTAACCTTGTGATATGCCTGCCTTGGCCTCCCAAAGTGCTGGGATTACAAGCGTGAGCCACCACACCTGGCCTACTACTTTAACCTTTTTAATTGTAGCTATTAGAAAATTTAACTTTATATACTTGGCTCAAATTTGAGGCTCTTACATTTTTTTCTGGACAGTACTGCTCTAATTATCCTCACTGGAAACTGCTGAATCTCTATCCAATTTGTAACATATGCAAGAAGGCATTACTTGTTTTTTCCATCTACAATTCTACAAATTCTGCTGTCTCTTAAAAGAACACCCAGAAGCTCTCCAAAAAGAAAGCCAGAAAAGGGAAGTTAAAGGAAATCAGATGGGTGGTTGACTTAAATCACCTTGACAAGCTACGACATAGACTTGGCAATTCAGAAGCGCATACACATGTGCAAAGCTGCTCATGTGCCCAGAGATGACCTGAGAAAGCCATAACCCTTCATCTCTGGCTGACCTTGAGGCTTTGAGAAAGTTGGAAGTGAAGGCTAAGGCAGAGTTGTAAATGGCTGCCAGGGCACAGAAAGCATACCCCAGCACATACACAGAGAACCTTGACAATGGCTGAAAGACCTCTTGGTTCAAACATTTAAGGAAATAGAAGGCCAATCTTTAGGAGACCATAAAGTTAACTGAGCAAAGCTGTCAGTGGCTACACATGACAAAGATTACAGATTTTACAGAGTTAGTTCAGGAAATTAATTAAACAAAAAACAATAATACCAGACAACAAACTCAGGAGAAAGGGAGGGAGCTCTGATTTACACAGTCCCACATAATTTAAAAAGTCCAATTTTCAACAAAAATTACAACATGCAAAGAAATAGGAAGCACAGCCCATACAAGGGGGAGGGGGAAGAAAAGAAAAAAGAGCAGTCAATAAAAACTGTCCCTGAGGAAGCCCAGAAGTTGGGCTTACTAAACAAAGATCTGAAATCTATTATAAATAAAACAAAGAACTAAAGGAAATCGTGCCTAACGATCTAAATGAAAGTATGGCAATGCTGTCTCATCAAATGAGAAATATCAGCAAAAAGATAAAAATTTTTAACAGAACCAAATAAAAATTCTAGAGTTAAAAAAGAGCCAAAATTAAATTAAAAATTCACTAGAGAAGTTCAAGAGGAGATATGAGCTGTCAGAAGAAAGAATAACGGAACCTGAAAATATGTCAATTAAGATTATCTAGTCTGATTAACAGAAGGAAAAATGAACAGAGTTTAAGACCTGTGGGGTACCACCAAGCACAGTAAAATAAATATAATGGGAGCCTCAGAAAGGATATCACAAGAAATGATGTATGAAATCTTCTTATCTTTAAAGAAAACCAAAAAAAAAATCAAACAAGATAAAAGAAATCAAGGGAGGATAACTTCAGGCCAGGAGTTCAAGACCAGCCTGGGCAACATAGTGAGATCCTCTCTCTACAGAAAAAAAATTTTAAAGTTTTTAAAAGATCAAAGAAATCCAACCTGTGCACCTAATAAACTTTCAAAAGAAGAGAATCTATCCGGGCTTGGTGGCTCACGCCTGGAATCCCAGCACTTTGGGAGGCCCACATGGGCGGATCTCCTGAGGTCAGGAGTTCGAGACCAGCTTCGCCAACATGGCGAAACCCCATCTCTACTAAAAACACAAAAATTAGCTGGGCATGGTGGCACATTCCTGTAATCCCAGCTACTCAAGAGGCTGAGGCAGGAGAATCGCTTGAACCCGGGAGGCAGAGGTGGCAGTGAGATGAGACTGCACCACTGCACTCCAGCCTGGGCAACAGAGCAAGACTCCATCTCAAAAAAAAAAAAAAAAAAGAAAAAGAAAAAAAGAGAATCCAATGAACTCTCAAGAAGAGAGAATCTTGAAAACAACAAGAGAGAAGTGATTCAGCAGGCAGCAATAATCTTCAGTAAGATTAACGGCTGATTTCTCATCAGAAACATGAAGCCAGTAGGAAGAGTGATAACTGACTCAAAGTGCTGACAGAAGAAAACTTTCAAACAATAATTCAATACCCACAAAAGTTTTCTTTCAAAAAGTAAGTAAAACTAAGTAATTCCCAAATAAACAAAAACTGAGATAGCTCATCACTAGCAGAACTTCCCTATCAAAAATACTTAAAGAGAATCTTTCAGGTTGAAATGAAAGGATACTAGACATAGGCTCATATCCACATTAAAAAAGGAGCACTAGTAAATGAAACTATATAGAGTAAATATAAAAACAGTATAAATGCATTTCTCACTCATTTCTCCTATTTTATTTCAAAGACAATTACAGAAAGCAACAATTATAAAACTGTGCTGGTTTTATAATTGTTTATAAAATGTATAAACTTATATTTATAAAAATGTAATTTGTATGAGAATAATATAAAGGGAGGGAGAATAGAACAAAATAGAAGGAAAGGTTTTATGTAACAGTGAAAATAAGTTAGTATTAGTCCATACTAGATTATAAATTAAGATGCTAATTGTAAACCCCAGACAAGCACTAAGAAAGTAACTTTCTTTAAAATACAGCTAAAAAAAAAAAAAAAAAAAATGTAAGTGGTACACTAAAAAATAAACAACACAAAAAAAGCCATAATGGAGGAATAGACAAAATAGTCACAGAAAACAGATGACAAAATGATACAAGTAAATCTTATCTATGGTTACATTAAAGATAAATTGACTAAACACTCCAACCAAAAGGTAGAATGGCAGAATGGATTCAAAACTATGATCCAACTATTTTCTTGGCCATAAACAGAAATAAAGTGCTATTACATGCTACAACATGGATGAACCTTAAAAGCATTATGTTAAGTGAAAAAAAGTGTTAAAAGCACAAGGCCAGGTGTAGCCAATCTTTTTTGCTGTCTTTTTTGCTGACTGTCAGTGGGCAGAGTATCCAGGACTGATTTTCCCAGGGGCAACCCTGCCTGCTCATTTCTGGTTGTCTACTCTAACAAACTGATTAACAGATAGGCCAAATATGGTATGTCCATACAATGAAATATTATTCACCATAAAAAGAAATAAAGTACTGATACATGCTACAACAGGGTTGAATCTTAAAAGCATTATGCTAAGTAAAAAAAAGTAAGACACAAAAGGCCACATACTGTTGGATTCCATTTATAGAAATGTCCAGTATAGGCAAATATACAGATACAGAAATTAGATCCAGGGGCTGGTGGGAGAGGGAGAATAGGGAATGACTACTAACAGATACAGGATTTCTTTATATGGTGATGAAAATGTTCTGAAATTAGTAATGATTTTTGCACAACTTTGTGAATATACTAAAATTTACTAAATTGTACACTTTAAAAAGGAACATTTCAGTCAGGTATGGTGGCTCACACCTGTAATCCCACCACTTTGGGAAGATGAGACAGGTGGATCATGAGGTTCGGAGTTCAAGACCAGCCTGGCCAACATAGTGAAAACCCATCTCTACTAAAAATACAAAAAATTAACTGGGCATGGTGGCAGGCACCTGTAATCCTAGCTACTCGGGAGGCTGAGGCAGTAGAATTGCTTGAACTCAGGAGGCGGTGGTCGCAGTGAGCCAAGATTGCGCCACTCCACGCCAGCCTGGGTGACAGTGCGAAACTCCACATCAAAAAAAAAAAAAAAAAAAAAAAATTTAATGGCATGTCGATAATATTGCGACTTCAAAAAGATAAAGATTAAGGATAAAAGTGAAATGAGGGAAAAGATCTATCATCCAATTACTAATCATAAAAGCTGGGGCAGTTATGTTAATATGACATAAAGTAGACTTCAGAAAGAGAAAAATCACCAAGGATAAAGTGGAATGTTTCATATTGATTAAAAGTTTGATTTACTGAGAAGACATAAAATTAAATATAATAGCATCTAATTATACAGTATCAATATAAATAAAGCAAAAAGTTACACATTTGAATTCCAATATTTCCCTTTCAATAACTGACAAAAATAAGCAGTCAAGTAATCATTAAAGATATAGAAGATATAAGCAATATTTACTAATTTGACCAAAATGACATTTACAGAGTACTTCATCCAATAACAGAAGGATACACATATTTTTTTCCAAGGGCACACAAAAACATTCACCAAGATAGATGATACTGTGAGTAATAAAACAAGTCTCAATCAACATAAAAGGACATAAATATTTTTTAAAAATCACGCAGAGTATATTATCTAACCACAATGAAATTAAACTAGAAATCAATAATGGGAAAATTAAAAAAAAAAAAAACTAAGTATTTGGAAATTAAATAATAGGGTCCTAAACCACTCATAGGTCAAGGAAGAAATTGTAAGACAAATTAGAAAAAACTTCCAGCTTAATAAAAATGAAAACACAATATATCAAAATTTGTGGGATGTAATTATGTCACTTTTTTTAAGACATGAGGCCTTTCTCTGTTGCCCAGGCTAGAATGCAATGAATGGCGTGATCATAGGTCACTGCAGCCTCAAACTCCTGGACTCCGGCAATCCTCTGACCTCAACCTCCCAAGTGGCTAAGACTACAAGCAGGTGCCACCATGCCTGCCTAATTTTTTTTTTTTTAAAGAGATGGTGTCTCACTATGTTGCCCAGGCTGGTCTAACTAAGCTCAAGTGATCCTAAGCTTAAGTGATCCTCCCACCTCGGCCTCACAAAGCACTGGGATTACAGGCATGTGCCACTGCACCAGGGTTATTAATTAAATCACTTCTAAAAGGTATATTATAGCATTAAATCTTCGAAATTCTTTTAATTCATTTTCTGTTTGGAAAAAAAAGCATTTGACAAAATTTAAGCCTCATTCATAATAAAAGTTCTCAGCAAACTCAGAAGGAAATTTCCTCAACTGAAAAAGAATATCTATGCAAAAGCCTAAATCTGATATCAAACATACTTGACACTGAAAGACTGAATAATTGCCCCTAATATCAGCAAAAAGTTAAGAATGTCCACTCTCAACACTTCTATACCACAATGCACTATAGGTTCCAGCCAGTGCAGACGGACAAGAAAAAGATATTTGGAAACGAAAGAAAAGGCATAAGGTTGAAAAGGAAGAGGTAAAACAATGTATTTTCAAACATCATAGTTGTGACCTATTACAAAATATGCTACTAGAAAAAATAGGGAAATTTAGCAAAGTCACAAAATATAAAGGCAATATATAAAACTCCATTTTATTTCTATACACTAGAAATAAAATTTTAAAAATACCATTTATAGTGGCATCAAAAAAACATGAACTTCTGGCCAGGCACAGTGGCTCATGCCTGTAATCTCAGCACTTTGGGAAGCTGAGGCAGAAAGATCATTTGAGGCCAGAAGTTCAAGACTAACCTGGGCAACATAGCAAGACCTCATCTCCACAAAATATGAAAATAAATAAAAATTTAAAAAATTAAAAATTAAAAACATGAGCTACTTAAGTATAAATTTAACAAAATAGGTATAAGACATGGATACCAAAAACTACAAACATCACTGAAAGAAACTAGAGACCTAAATAAATGGAAAAATATACTATTAATAGGTTCATGAACTCAATATTGTGAAGATCTCAACTCTCCCAAAATTGATCTACGATTTCAATGTCATCTCAAGCACTAAGAAAACCAACAAAATTGACAATGAGGAAATAAAATCACTTCAAATGAAAATTAATTAATTTGCACAATCAAAAAACAATTTTAAAAGCAGTATTTAGGATCCTTCATCTAGTAAAAGAAAGAAGACTAAAATATTGTGAAATTAACACTGGTAAAAATGAAAATTGGCAGATATTTAAAAAGACTAAATGAGAATTTTGGAAAATTTAGTCGATTAAGTTAAAAATCCCAGTAGACAAGATAAATTTTAAATTATTAAGTACAAATTTAATATTGAAGAATTCTCTAAAAACAAGAAGTTTTTTTAATGTTAAAAAAAAAGCATTTAGGAGCTTCTCTGAACCTATTCTGGTTCAAGGGCTGCCTGATAAATTTAAAGAATAATAAATAAAGCTCTTAAGAAACATTGAGAATAAAAGCTCCAATACATATCTAATAGTACTGCCAGAAAGTAAGACAGGAGAGAACAGCAGAAAAACAATACTCAAAAATATGATAGCTAAGAATTTTCCAGAACTAAAGAAAACCTTAAATTAAATTCTCAAGTGGAAAGCATACACCCAGTGCAAAACAGAATAAACAAATAAATCCACAGCTCTGTACATCACAGTATACTGAAATACATCAAGGATAAAGTGAAAATACATAATCATAGTGACGAATTTAATATATCTCCATTACAAACGGGTAGATTATACAGACAAAAAATTTAATATGGAATTGAATTTCAGAATAAGTAAGACTGATGTGATAATGACAGATAGAGCTGTATATCCAACAAATGAGATTATATATTAAGTAAGTAGAGAGCATTCACAACAACTGGATAAGTATCAGGACACAAAGGAAATAACAAAAATAATATCATACAGACCTTGTTCACTAGCTATGATGGTTAATTTTATGTATCTACTTCATTTGGTTAAGGGATACGCAAGTAGCTGGTAAACATTATTTCTTGGTGTGTCTGTGAGGATTATTCCATAAGAGATTAGTATTTGAATCAGCACACTGAGTAAAAAAGACCATCCTCACCAATGTGGGCAGGTATTATACCATCTGTGAAGAGCAAGGATAGAACAAAAGGGCAGATTAAGGGCAAATGTTTTCTCTCTCCTTGAGCTCGGACATCCATCTTTTCCTGCCCTTGGATAACAGAACTGCAGGTTCTCAACCCTTCAGACTCCAAGACTTACACCTGGTTCTCAGGTCTTTGTACTCAGATTGAATTACATCACCAAGCTTCACTGGTTCTGCAGTTCGCAGACAGCTTGCAGGCAGCATATCATGGGACTACAAAGCTGTCATAATCAAGTGAGCCAATCCCCATAATAAATTCCCTATTAAATAACTATATAGTATATCCCATTGGTTCTGTTTTTCTGGAGAACCCTAATACATGACCCCAATGCAATTAATTAAAATACCACAGTAAAAGATAATATATATGTATATGTGTGGGTATGTATGTGTGTATGTAGGGGGGAGAGTATGAGTATGGCAGAGTGTTACACACACATAAATCTTATGCATCTTGGAATTAAAACAAATCCTAGATAATTCATAAGCTAAAGTAGAAATCATAATAAAAATTATAAAATATTTAGAGCCAAATGATTTCAAAACATTATCAATACCTTTGAGATGCCAGTTAAATAGCAACTGGAAGCAAATCAAGTGTCTTAAAGGCAGACATTACAATGAGAAAAAATATTGCAAATTGCAGAGGAGTGGTAAATACAAAATTCAGGATACCGATTAGCCAAAAAGAAGAAGGAAAAAGGGATTACACTAGGCAGAGATTTACAGGACACTTCACCCGGATGGGTACACAGGTGTTCATTAAATGTTACTCTGTAACTTCCTATATGTCTGAAATATTTCAAAATAAATGTTTTAAAAATAAGTGAGAAAAGGTATTTGACTCATAAAGCTAAAATCTCTCTACAAATACAAATAAAAGATCCTAAATAAAAAATTAGCCAATCAAATCCAGCAAAATAGAGTAAAAAATGTACATCCTGACTTAAAAGAATTTATCACAGGAATGGGAATAGTTCAACATCAAAAAGTATCATTGTTTTTATAGACTTGTTTTATAGAAAACAGTATTATATAATAATTTCACTGGACTGAAAAAAAAATCCAAAATAACTCAACATTTGGGATTTTTAAAAATTAGAATAGAAGGCAACTTTATTAACTCAACAAATGAAAACCCTACAGCCAATATTCTATTAGGTTGAACTACATTTGAAATGGCTGAGGTTTTTTTATGTCAAAAAAAAAGGCCCATTATCAGCAATTTCATAGGATTTGATCTAATACTGGTGAAACTTCAGAAGCATAATTTAAAATCAGAAAAAAAGATAAAGATACCTACTTTGTTATCCCTAACATTAAACACTATACTAGGAATTCTAGCCATCAACGTAAAGACAAGGCAAAAAAAAAAAAGACAAAGGATTGTACTGCGGAAGTCAAAACTGTCTATTTTCAAACAACATGATTTTCCACATAAAAAATACAAGTAACTATTGAAATAATATGTTATTTCATGTTACTTAATGTTGCATTCAAAATTAAAATAAAAAATGTGCAAGCAACAAAGATATATACAAGAATGCCCCTAGGAGCACAATTTGTAATATCCCCAAACTAGAAAAAACAAGAATGTCCATCAACAATAGAATGAATAAATAGTGGTATACTCATTTAAGAAGGGGGAAAAGGGCTATTGTCTCAAAAACCACAAGGATAAACTCTCACAAATTAGTTAGACATAAAAGAGTTCATACCATACAAAATAGATTATAGATAGATATAGCTAGATTTCAAAACTTCAAAATACATTGTGATAGAAGTCAAGATGTGGTTACCTTTGGGAAAGGAACGGGGTAGGTGAAGTGGCTGGGAGGGAGACAGCCCAATGGAGTGATCTGGGGTTCTGATAATATTCTAATTATTGGTGATTACACATTTATGATTTGTGTACTTCATGAATATATGCTATAGTTCCATAAAAACTTAATTTTAAAAATCAATAACACAATAAATATATACAAGTTTGTCAAGTAAAATAATCATTTTAAAAATCAATAGCATTCTTTGTTTACCAGAAACAAAAAAATTAGAAAATGAAAAACATGCAGTACTAAAAAGAGCAAAAACAAAGTAAAATATAAACTTCAACTAGACGATCTTTGAAAATTCTATTACATAAAACCAATAGAGGTTTAGTATCCAAAATATATTTAACAAGAAGAAGAAAACAAAAGACTACACTTTTAAAGGACAAAGGATATTGGTAGTCACAGAAAAGGAAACCTCTAGGATCCGAGATTGGAGTTAAGCAGCCACAATCCAAGGAATGCCTGGAACCATCAAAAACTGGAAGAGGCAAGGAAAGATTCTTCCCCAGAGCTTTTGAAAGGAGCACTGTTCTGCTGACACTTTTATTTTGTACTCTGGCCTCCAGAAATGTGAGGGAATAAATTTCTGTTGTTTTAAGCAACCACATTTGTGATAATTTGTTATGACAGTCCTAGAAAACTAACCAGATACCCTGAGACTCAATAGCTCCATTTCTAGATCTACTCCCTAGAGCACTGGGTCACCATTCTATAAGACCCAAAATCATCCTTTTACACAAATATTTTCAACTTACCTATACATATAACTAAACAATAAACCAATGTCCTAATTAAAGTTTGAAAAAATACAGAAATATTTTATAAGAAAATACATATTTCTAACATGTAAATGCTTGGGCAAGACTAAACTGGAAGATGTATTTGCACCTATACACATAATCTATGTAAAATGGGTAGTTTCAAATGTGGGATGATAAATGTCCCATACTAGCAACTCGAACACCACAAGCAGCACTGCCATTGGTGCTATGATTTTCCAAAAAAAGTAAACTTAGCAGAGTGTCAAACCAAAGTGTACTGTTTCCTCAATTTACATGGCAATTGCATTACTGTAAAATGCATTTTAAAAACCTTTTAAAAAACTTTGTGTTTATAAATAAAAAAAGATAATTATCAATTGCTATTACGTTATTAATCTCTAGTAATTATAAACAAGTTTTTCATCTACATATTCAATGTGACATTCAAGTCATGCAGGATACCAAACAATTAATATCACAGGACTCCCCAACCACTGTGACAAACAAAAGTAGTCCGGTCAATTTCTAAAATGCTCCCTAGGGCACACGACACACCCCTGAGAATCACAGACACAATGATACTAGGAAATACGTGCAAATATATTCATTGAAACATTGTTTTGAATAATAAAAAGCATTAACTACTAGTATTTAATAAAAAGTCCATTGAGAGGAACAAAAATTACATCACTGTTAATATAAACATATACTGTTTTATAATGACGAAGGAAATGAATTAGACCTGCAAGAATCAACACTGAAAAATCTCCAAAACAGTGAATCAGAAAAAGCAGGCTGCAGAAGGATACATACAAGTAAGATACTACTTGTGCAAAATTTAAAAACAAAACTACAGCATAGGCTATACACAGACATACACATATACTTAATAATAAGTACAAAAATCTGAACAAATAGAATACAGTACAACTTCAGGATATTAGTTATCCTAAGGAAGGTAGTGAGGAAAACATGGTCAGGAAGAGGTAAAAGGTACAGAGGAGGCCTCAACTACATGCAACATTATATTTCTTAAAAACAAAAATCTGCAGCAAACATGTAAAATATATCATTTGTTAAATGAGGGGTGGGGTATCAAAGGATTCAGTATATTTTTTTCTACTAATTTGAACTATTTTATAGTTAAAATTTTTTAAAGTCTATATTCCAGCAAAATTTACTACCAACTATGGCTTAACTGTGACTGAGACACTACTCCACAGGAACCTGGATAAGGATCACAAAGATAAATGTTCAGGTGAGTAGTGACTGAAAGAACCCACATCTGTCTGCCACAATGCTATGATTAGTTTGAGTTAGGTAATGAGATGAAGTGAGAATTACATGCAATCCCAAATTGACACTATTACTTTACCTCCAATATCTTCCTTCTATTTTCCCAAATAAGCTCATATAAATTGAAATATTCAATATAAAAAGAAGAGATAAAGCAGCAATAATACTTCTTCCCATCAAAGATAAAATGTTTTAAAGATTTAAAGTATAAGTGATAGAAAATATAATTCTTTTGATGCTCTTTAAAAAAAGTTACTTAGCATACCATATCATTCTCCAAAGATTCATTGAGAAAAGTCACACTTTCCTCTTAGCAATATATTTTCTCTCGTGTCATATGGCTCTGTTGGGCAACATAAAATGTTGTGTTATACATCCAAACCTTTCTATGTTTTTACTTTCATATTACTTAAGTATAACACAGATGAGATTACCACTAACACAAAATTTCAGCAAAAAAATAAGCATGGAAGGGGTAGAGAAGAGTAAGATTGCACACTTTCAACAGGTAATTAGAGATAACACCTAGTTTCCAGTTTATAAAAATTGGGAAAACACTGAATGTCACCACAAAAAGAAGAAAAAATCAGGCAATAATACAACATGAACTATTCTATATCTGAGTCAAGTATCTTCAAAAGGTAATGGCCACAAAAAGATTTTTACAAGAATGAATATTCATAGTAGTATTATCCAATAACAACCATAACCTGGAAATAAGCCAAACCACCATCAACAAGAGAATGGATAGCATCAGACTAAAAAGCTTCTGCACAGCAAAGAAAACAACCAACAGCAAAGAAAACATACACAATGGGAGAAAATCTGATAAGAGGTTAATATCCAAAATATGTAAGGACCCAAACAACTCAATAGCAAGAAAACAAAAAACCTAATTTTAAAAATGGGCAAGAGGTCTGACTAGGTATCTCAAACGGACAACAAGTGTATGAAAAGTTGCTCACCATCTCTAACCATCAGGGAAATGCAAATCAAAACTATAAGATATCCCCTCGCACATGTTAGAACGACTACTATAATAAAGCCAAAAAATTGTTAAGCGTTGGAAAGAATGTGGAGAAAGGGGAACCCTTGTACACCATTGGTAGAAATGTAAATTAGAAGAGCCATAATAAAAAGTATATTTCCTCAAATAATTTTAAAAAAGAAAAATTTCCTCAAATAATTAAACTACCATATAATCCAGCAATCTCACTTCTGGGTATGTATCCAGAGGAAATCAGTATACGGAAGAGATCCACACTCTCATATTCATTGCAGCATTATTCACCATACTCATGATATGGAAGCAACCTAAATGTTCATCAGTGAATGAATGAATGAAGAAAATGTGGTAGGGGTGTGTGTGAGGGTGTGTGTGTGTACACTATTCTGATTTCTATCACTATAGATTAGTTTGCCAGTACTTAAACTTCACATTGGAGCCACATAGTGTGTGATATTTAGTATCTGACTTCTTTTGCTCAGCATGTTCTTGAGATTCATCCATGTTGTTGGTCCTATCAGTAGTTCCTTTGAATTGTGGAGTAGTATTCTATTGTATGTGTATACTACAACATATTTATCCATTCTTTTTTGTCAAAATTTACATACATTTACACTGTACAAAGTGATGTTTTGCTACATGTATCCACACTGTGAAATGATTAATTCAAGCTAATTAACATTTCCATCACCTCATATACTTATTTCTCTCTGGAAAGCAATTCTGTCTGGAATGGACCTGAAAGGGGAACAAGGGAATTGCGAGGGGTGATGGAAGTGTTCTAAATCTTGATCTGGGTGATGGTGACATGAGTGTATGAATTGACCAAAACCAACTGAGGAAAAAAAGGGAACATAGTGGGAAAAAAAACAAAAAACAAAACCAGAACTGCTCTATATTAAAATGAACTACAAAGACCTATCAATCAAATGATTAAAGGCAACATATAAACCTTGACTGGATCCTGGTTTGAAAAAGTTAACTATGGAATCCATGTTTGGGACAACCAGAAACACTTTAATATGAACTAAGTATTAAGAATTTCTCATCAATTATCTTAGGTGTAATAATGGTTTTGGGGTTATATAGAACAATCTCCTTATTTTTTAATTTTATTTGTTTACTTATTTCAGAGACAGGGTCTCACTGTGTCGCCCAGGCTGAAGTGCAGGGCTATTCACAGGTGTGCTCACAGCACACTACAGCCTCAAACTCCTGACCTGAAGCAATCCTCCTGCCTCAGTCCCCTGAGTAGCTGGAACTACAGGCACCTGTCATCATGCCCAGCTAATATCCTTATTTTTAGAAGACACACGCTGCAGTACTCACAGGTGGAGTATCATTATGTCAATTTTCTTTCAATTTTTAGCAAAAAAAATTTTTATACATAAACATACACACACATAGAGATAAATCAAATTAATGTACATGGTCATGGGTTATAGGTCAGTATTCATTTAACTATTCTTCTAAGTACTCTGTATGTTTGAAAAATCTCATTTAAAAAGTTGGGGAGAAAGATGCCAGTTTTAATAGATACAGAGTGATCTCCAGGACATACTGAACGAAGAAAAGCGAGATGCAAAATGGTTTATATGCTACCTATTTCATAAAAACAGACATATATATCTATATATATATATGTTGTGTGGTATGTGACAGAGAGTTTGTGTATCTGTTTATATCAAAATCAGTAGAAATGGTTACTTAAAGCAGGTGAGTATAGGTGGGAAATAGTTTTGAGCCTGAAAGCAACACTTCTCTGAGTATATCATTTTATACAGTCTTGAACTTGAACCATGTAAATGTAAAAGGAAATAGACAAGAAAAAACTAAAATCAAAATGAAGATGTTAAAAATATCTAGGGTCATATAACCTTTCTATTCAATCAAAGCCAAATTAATCAATCAATCAAACATGTTTAATTTGTATGTTTGCTAGTGGGGTTTTCTTTTTGGAGGGGGCGGGGGCGTTGTTTGCTCCTTCTGAGCATCAGAGCCATTTTAAAAGGCTTTTGTTGTTCAGAAATTCAGGAACATTTTGCAGATCTGCTTCTAAATAGTTGTGCAATCCTAGACAAATAATAGTCATGCTAAGCATCGATTTTCTTGGCTGTAAAAAGGGACTGAATTCAATGATTTCCATCTAAGATTTCTCGAAACTATAAAATTCTGTGACTTAAATGTTTGTTGGGGAAAAATATTATTTCCACCTGCATAGTTTTCTTTAGCTCTGATGAGTAACAAAGCTCCATTATACAGTGAATTACAGAGTCATTCACTTTCTGCAATACAACTAATACTCAAGAGAAAAGTAGCTATTCCTCCGACTCCTTCAAGCAGTAATCAGTTACAACAGAGTACTCTTCCTCTTAGAAAGTTTGTATTGGCAACGTTAGGGAAGCTGCAGCCAGCCAGTCAGGCAGCTGCACTCACCAGACTGCTAAACACCATTAGTTGGCAGGAGGAGGAAGAAGCCAGTAACAAAACCTATTAGGGCTGAACTCTGAAGGAGTTTCACTAAACTTCAGAGGAGGTCGAGAAAGCTTCGTGCATTCCGCTTGCTAAACTAATTTTACTTTACAAAAAGTTGTCAAAAATGGCAGCTTTGGAAGGAAAACAAGTAAAGCTAGGAGTTT
Source organism: Macaca thibetana thibetana (assembly GCF_024542745.1). Lineage (NCBI taxonomy): Eukaryota > Metazoa > Chordata > Mammalia > Primates > Cercopithecidae > Macaca > Macaca thibetana. The sequence goes on from NC_065578.1 coordinate 47,719,016, forward strand.
CCGAGTAAAATCTCTGCAGGCTTGAAGGTAAAGGGAGAGCCCAAGAAAATTTCTACTTCACCACTACTGCCTCACACTCTGCCCCACCCACACTTCCCTTCTTTAAGACCTAACAAAAGACCTAAAACAGTCCTGTGACTTCCCGAGGGGTTTAAGTTCCGTGCTGCAGCAACCTCATTCTAACGTGAGGAAGGCCAGCCAGGAAAGGCGGGATGCTGCAAGCACGGCTTAAGTGGAGCCTGGCCAGCAGGGTGCACAGGAAGGAAATGCAGAGGGCTCCTGGCTGCAGCACCCAGGAGAGCAATGGTAAATATTTAAGCACCCTCAACCCCCAAGTTTTGCTAGGAGATCAAAGAGAAGACAACATATATAAGAAAACTTAGAGAGTAAGGAGTGAAAAGAGACCGAATGGTGAATTTTGGTTCCAAACTCCGTACAGGTCTGTGCCTGCAGGACTAAAATGGGGTGTGGAAAGGGTCTTGTGGGGATTTCCTCCAGAAGAGACAAGCTGGAGTATTCCTCTGAACAGGAGAATGAGAGGGTTCTCTAAAGAATGCAGGGGAAGAAGTTCAAAACCCTTGGAAGTATTCTGAGATCAACAAGGGGGATAGAGTTTTCTCCTAGCATGGAGAGGTCCAGCCCCTTCACTGGATGAGCGGGGTCTCTGCCCCAGCTGGACTTCCACAGGAGGAGGGCGGAAAACATCCTCTTGAGCAAGTCTGGAGACTGCAGGGGTGGGGCTGTAAGTTTGGGGAAGGAAGAGCTTCCCTCACAAAGTTGACTGGGCCTTTCTTACAATGGCTGGCACAAAGTCGGAAGGGTCTGGGGACGGGAGGGGCCTGAAGTGATCTCTGAGGAGTTGGGTTTTTCCTGGAAGGCCCTGGGAGGGAAGGCAAGGTACTTAGCGCAGTGACACAATTCAGTTGTTAGGTGTGAAGATTCCCCTTTGAAGACAGAATAAAGAAAGGCCCCTTCATTAATGCGGGGTTTGAAACTGGTCCGAAGTGGTGTGCTTGCAGGGATTCGGGAGGAAATGCGACCCCCACCCCCATATTTGGGAAAGGCGGGGACAACAATTCTCTAAGAGAACTGGAGCCCAGAAGAAGAAGGAAAACAAAGCTCCCGCACCGCGCACATACACTCTCTCTCACTGGAAAGTTAGGAGCAAGGAAAGGAACTCTGAAGTGGTTTGGGAACGATCTGAAAGCGCGCAAGCTGGAAGTCGGGTTGAAGCCAGCGTAGCGGAGCAGGAGTCAGGCTTCTGCGTGGCCGGAGTGGAAGGGCGCTCATGAGTGCGAGGTGTGGCAGGACCGAGGGGGCGTGGGGTCGAAGCTCCCTAGGGATGATTCGGAGGGTGAAGGTGGTTTGGGGGTGATTCTGGGCTCTCGGAGGTGACCTGAGGGAGTCCCTGAGCCAATGCGCGAGGGTGGGAGGCGCTACCGGTACTCACTGAGCTGATCTCCAGCGCCAGGGCGCACTGCAGCGCCTTCACCTTCGGCATCCGTGCGGGGAGGGGCGGCGGGGAGTGACCCCAGCCACCGGCCTTAGTGAGGCGGGGAGACCTGGGGCTGGGCGGGGACGGGGAGGAGACGAGGTGGCGGCGGCGGTGGCAGCAGTGGCCCCCAGGCCGGGGCCCGCGGTCCAGCCTGGGTCCCGCCGGAGAAGCAGCTGAGCGCGGGGCGCAGACTCGTTGTCATGGCAGCTGGGGGGGCGGGGCCGGAAGAGAGGCCGCGCGGGGCGCTCCAGGGGCCACCCGCCCGGGGGCGCGCTCTGGAGGCGGGGCTTGACGAACGCCGAGCGAGGCGGAGCCGGGCAGGGGGCGGGGCTTCTGAAGGGGCGGGGTGAGGCAAGGCAGTTCTTCTGTGATGTCAAACTGCGCCCAAAGCCAGAGGAAAGGGAGCAGCTGTTTGTATGATGGGACAGTACTCAGTTCAGGGAGTTGGAGTTCCGGTAAGGCCGTCGGAGGGAAGCCCTGAGTTCCAATGTGGTGATGGCACCTTGGGCTAGTGGCGACCCACTGTGGCCTCAGTTTTCCCAACTGTAAGAGAATAATAATTATTAGACCTCCTATTTGAATTTCATGGTACAGTTTACAAAGCCAGCATGAGGATACCGGGAATTAGAGAAGAAACTTGACCAAATCAAATTCGGAACCAGGACTGGAACCCAGGCGCTCTCAAGTTAAACCTCAATTGCCTCCCTGAGGAGAGGGGCTTGAATCAGATCGTCCATACTACTGGTCTCCTATTCTGTGATTCTCTTTGTTAGCGCGTTCCCTTTTCCCTTCAAGTTTTCCTGTCTAAATCACCCGTGTATGCATCTTAATGCATATTGCTTAAGTGGAACCGTCAATGAGGGGCCAAAAATAAGTCCAGCTGTGAAGGGCCTGGCAATAGACCATCAAAGATAAAAAGAACCTAAGAGATTGCCCAATCCAATCATGCTAAAAATCATTTGTATTGCAAAATACATTATACGTGCAGAAGTGTATAAAACACGTTTATCTTACTAATAATGTGAACAGTACCTGTACAACTAGCACCAGGTTAAGAAATAAAACATTACCAGCACCTGAAAAATGCCCCCAACGATTACATTGCCTTTCTTGCCCTGGAAGTAACCACTATCCTGACTTTTGTTGCAATAATTCTCTTCCTTTTGCCATTCATGTATGCATTTCTAAACAAGATGTTGTTTAATGTTTTCTGGTATTGATAGTATAGGAATGGAATTAATACTGTATGTATTTTTCTGTGATTTGCTTCTCCCACTTAATATTATGCTGTGGAATTCAGCCACTGGCGATGCTGTGTAGCTCAAGTTTTTTCCATTACTGGACAGTATTCCAATATAGATTAATTGATTTATCCTTCCTACTATTGATGATCATTTATACTGTTTTCATTTTTAGCTATTATTAACAATGTTATGAACATCGTAGTACAAGTCTGTGTCTATTAATGCACATGTACTAGAGTAGAAGTGGGTTGACTGGGTATTAGGGTTTTGCACATGTGGGACTTTAAAAAGTAAGACCACACCATTTTCCAAAGTAGTGTACCTATTTATGTTTCTGGTGGGGATGTATAAGAGTTCTTATTTTTCCACATCATCGGCAACATTTGTGTTTGGATTTTTAACTTTTGTATATTTGGATGTGTGTATTTTAGGTATTTCAGTGTGGTTTTATCTTGCATCTCTGGGTACTGTTGAGGTTGAGTACCTTTGGTTTTGTTAGGCTTTCCATTTTCTCTTACTGAACTGCCAAGTAGTTATCTTGCCCCCTTTTCTATTGGTCTCTCTCTCAGTTCTTTATATACTCTGGATAATAATTATATGTCTACTCTGTATGTTGCAAATATCCTTTCCACTTTGTGTTTGTATTTTAATTTTACATATAGTCTGTGATTAACAGAAGATAAATTGTTGTCGTGGAGTATGAGTATTCTCAGTTTGACCAAATAATTCCAAGTTGCTGTCCAGAACGCCATACCAGTCTACGCTCCCAATGTTTGAAGGCCCCACATTCTTCCCAGGCTTGGCATTATCAAGCGTTCTTGTTTTCCCCAACATAAGCAACATAAACTGTCATCTCACTATTGAATTTTTCAGATTACTGATGAATCTGAGCATGTCTGTATGTGCTACAAGATTTTCTATCTTTACTATAAATCATCTGCTCATAATGCTTTACCCATATTCTATCAGGATTTTTGTCTCTTTTTAGGAGTTTTGTGTATTCTGGTTAGTTAATTAATTCTAAGATGCTACAAAAATCTTCTCTCTTTATGGTCTTTTTATAAACTTTGTCCAGGACTTTGTTTTGTTTTGGGGTTTTTTGGTTTTTTTGTTTTGCTTTGTTTTTGACAGGGTTTTACCCCTGTCACCCAGGCTCTGGAATGCACTAGCGCAATCTCAGCCCAAAGCAACCTCTGCTTACCCAATGATATGGTTTGGCTGTGTCCCCACCCAAATCTCATCTTGAATTGTACTCCCATAATTCCCACATGTTGTGGGAGGGAGCCAGTGGGAGATAATTTGAGTGTTGGGGGTGGTTTCCCCCATACTGTTCTCGTGGTAGTGAATAAGTCTCATGAGATCTGATGGTTTTATCAGGGGTTTCCACTTTTGCATTTTCCTCATTTTCTCTTTCTGCCATCATGTAGGAAGTGCCTTTTGCCTCCTGGCATGATTCTGAGGCCTCCCCAGCCCTGTGGAACTGTAAGTCCAATTAAACCTTTTTCTCTTTCCAGTCTTGGATATGTCTTTATCAGCAGCATGAAAATGGGCTAATACAGTAAATTGGTACCAGTAGAGTAGGTTTTGCTGAAAAGATATCCGAAAATGTGGAAGCGACTTTGGAACTGGGTAACTGGGAGAGGTTGGAACAGTTTAGAGGGCTCAGAAGACAGGAAAATGTGGGAAAGTTTGGAACTTCCTAGGGACTTGTTGAATGGCTTTGGCCAAAAGCCTGATAGCCACATAGATAATAAGGTCCAGGCTGAAGTGGTCTCAGGTGGAGATGAAGAACTTATTGGCAACTGGAGCAAAGGTGACTCTGTTATGTTTTAGCAAAGAGACTGGGGGCATTTGGCCCCTGCCCTAGAAATCTGTGGAACTTTGAACTTGAGAAAGATGATTTAGGGTATCTGGCAGAAAAAATTTCTAAGCAACAAATCTTTCAAGATGTGACTTGGGTGCTGTTATAGGCATTCAGTATTATAAGGGAAGAATAGCATAAAAGTTTGGAAAATTTGCAGCCTGACAATGTGATAGAAATGGAAAACCCATTTTCTGAGGAGAAATTCAAGCTGGCTGCAGAAATTTGCATAAGTAATGGGGAGCCTAACGTTAATCCCCAAACTGTGGAGAAAATGTCTCCAGGCCGTGTGAGGGGTATTCACAGCAGCCTCTCCTATCACAGGCCCTGAGGCCTAGGAGAAAATGGTTTCATGAGCTGGGCCCAGGGTCCCCATGCTGTGTGCAGCCTAGGGACTTGGTGCCCTGTGTCCCAGCTGCTCCAGCCATGGCTGAAAGGGGCCAACATAGAGATCAGGCTGTGGCTTCGGGGGGTGCAGTCCCCAAGCTTTGGCAGCTTCCACATGGTGTTGAGCCTGTAAGTACACAGAATCAAGAATTGGGGTTTAGGAACCTCCACCTAGATTTCAGAGGATGTATGGAAACGCCTGGATGCCCAGGCAGAAGTTTGTTGCAGGAGTGGGGCCATCATGGAGAACCTGTGCAAGGGCAGTGAAGAAGGGAAATGTGGGGTTGGAGCCCCCATGCAGAGTCCCTACTGGGGTGCCACCTAGTGGAGCTGTGAGAAGAGGGCCACTGTTCTCCAGACCCCAGAATGGTAGATCCACCAACAGCTTGCACAATTCACCTGGAAAAGCCACAGACACTCAATGCCAGCCTGTGAAAGCAGCCGGAGGGAGGCTGTACCCTGCAAAGCCACAGGGGCAAAGCTTCCCAAGACTGTGGGAACCCATGTCTTGCATCAGCATGACCTGGATATGAGACCCAGAGTCAAAGGAGATCATTTTGAAGCTATAAGATTTGACTGCCTCGCTGGATATTAGACTTGCATGGGCCCTGTAACTCCTTTGTTTTGACCAATTTCTCTCATTTGGAATGGCTATATTTACCCAATACCTGTACCCAAATCCTATCTAGGAAATAAATAGCTTGTTTATGATTTTACTGGCTCATAGGCAGAAGGGACTTGCCTTGTCTTGTCTTGGTATGAACTTTTGGGTTAATGCTGAAATGAGTTAAGACTTTGGGGGACTGTTAGGAAGGCATGATTGGTTTTGAAATGTGAGGACATGAGATTTGAAGGGGCCAGAGAAAGAATGATATGGTTTGGCTGTGTCCCCACCCAAATCTCATCTTGAATTGTACTCCCATAACTCCCACATGTTGTGGGAGGGACCCAGTGGGAGATAATTTGAATCATAGGAGCTGTTTCCCCCATATTGTTCTTATGGTAGTGAATAACTCTCGTGAGATCTGATAGTTTTATTAGAGGTTTCCATTTTTGCATCGTCCTCATTTTCTCTTGCCGCTGCCATGTAAGAAGTGCCTTTTGATGAGTTCATGTCCTCTGCAGGGACATGGATGAAGCTGGAAACCATCATTCTCAGCAAACTAACACAAGAACAGAAAACCAAACACTGAGCGTTGTCACTCATAAGCGGGAGTTGAACAATGAGAACACGTGGACACAGGGAGGGGAGTATCACACACCAGGGCCTATTGGGGGGTGGGGAGCTAGGGGAGGGATAGCATTAGGAGAAATACCTAATGTATATGATGGGTTGATGGGTGCAGCAAACCACCATGGCACATGTATACCTATGTAACAAGCCTGCATGTTCTGCACATGTATCCCAGAACTTAAAGTATAACATAAAAAAAAGAAAAAGTGCCTTTGCCTCTGCCATGATTCTGAGGCCTCCCCAGCCAGGTGGAATTCTGAGGCCTCCCTAGCCATGTGGAACTGTAAGTCCAATTAAACCTCTTTTTCTTCCCAGTCTTGGGTATGTCTTTATTAGCAGCATGAAAATGGACTAATACACCCCAGCTCAAATGATAATCCTGCCTCAACCTTCCAAGTAACTGGGACTACAAGCATGTGCCACAGTGCCTGGCTAATTTCTGCATTTTCTGTAGAGACAAGGCTTCGCCATGTTGTCCAAGCCGATCTCAAACTCCTGGGCTCAAGGGAAACACCCACCTCGGCCTCCCAAAATGTTGGGATTACAGGCGTGAACCACTGCACCCAGCCATTAGGGTGTACTTTCGTTCATAGAAGTAACCTAAGTTCAATGTAAATCAATCATTTTTGCCTTATATTTGTGTTGTGTTTTTAACATTTTAGTAAGTCTTCCCCAAATTAGCTTGGTATGGTGGCACATGCCTGTGGTCCCAGCTACTTGGGAGCCTAAGGTAGGATTGCTTGAGTCCAGGAGGCGGAGTCTGCAGTGAGTGATGTTTGCGCCACTGTACTGCAGCTTGGGTAACAGAACCCTGTCCTGTCTCAAAATAAACAAACAGTTTTCCTAGTCCCCAGATGCAAACATACTGCATTTTCTGTTTTCTTTTATTAACTTTATAGTTTACCTTTCACATTTTGATATTTATTCTATCAAGACTCAATTTTTGTACATGATGTTAAACAGTAATCCAGGATTTGCTTTCTTGTTATTGTTTTCCCTTTTTAAAAAGTATGCTAGATTTTCCAGCAGTACCTACTAAACATTCTGTGCTTCCTCTCACCGATTTGTGGTATCACCTTTCTTATGTATTAACTACCGAAGTTCTGTTTTCAACTTTGCTCTTCTGTTCCAGTCTTCTATTTCTCTCTTCTTGCAACAGTACCACATTGCTTCTGTTTATTACTATGGCTTCTATTTGGCAAGTCTCCTTTTTTAGGAGACAGATTTAGCTATTTGTGATCCTTCATTGCTTCTTTTCATTTTAGAGTAATTTTATCAAGTTCCTCAAATAGTCCAGCTGGAATTGGAATTTTGACAATGATACATTAAACTTATAGATTAATTCAGGGAAATGACATCTTTGTAATATTATGTCATCCCACCCAAGTGCATGGAATGTATCTCTTTTTTTTTTTTTTTTTTGAGACGGAGTCTCGCTCTGTCACCGAGGCTGGAGTCAGTGGTGCTATCTTGGCTCACTGCAACTTCTGCCTCCTGGATTCGAGTGATTCTCCTGCCTCAGCCTCCGAGTAGCCAGGACTACAGGCACCCACCGCCATGCTCAGCTAATTTTTGTATTTTTAGTAGAGACAGCATTTCACCATATTGGCCAGGCTGGTCTCAAACTCCTGACCTCGTGATCTGTCCACCTCGGCCTCCCAAAGTGCTGGGATTACAGGCATGAGCCACCATGTCCGGCTGGAATGTATCTCTATCAGACATATTCTATGTCCTTCACTAGAGTTTTCAAGTTTTGTCCATAGAGATCTTATGTAATTCCTAGGTATTTAACTATAGTTTTTCTCTTTATAATATTGAGAATAGTTTCTGAAGTTTTAGTTATTTTTACTAGTTTGTTGTTGCAACTATACAGAAATTTTGTCTTTATAAGTTAATCTGGCAAATCTGTTAAACCCTTGCTGATTGAAATAGTTTCTCTGTTCCATTGTTAGTATTAATATTTTTCTCACAGAGATGATAAGCACTATACTGATTTTTCATTGCTAGCATAACAAATTACCATAAATTTAGTGGCTTAAGCGACATAAATTTATTATCTTTTAGTTGTGTATTTCAGAAGTCCAATACAAGTTTTGCTGGACTAACATCATGGGGTCAGTAGGGCTGGATTCCTTTCTGAATGCTCTAGGAGAAAATCCATTTTCTTGCCCTTTCCAGCTTCTAAAACCCATTAGCTTTCCTCAGCTCATAGTCCCCTTTATCTAGCTTCAAAGTTAGTAGTTCCTTGTCCAGTCTTTCTCACACTGCATCACTCTGACCTACTCTTGTACCTCACTCTTCCACCTTTAAGTACCCTTGTGGTTACATTGAGCCCACCAAGATAACCAGGGTAATCTCCTTATCTAAAGGTCAGCTGATTAGCCACTTTAATTCTATTGATTGCCTTAATTCTCTTTTCCACGTAACAAAACATAGTCACAGATTTCTGAAATTAGGACATGGACATGTTTGGAGGCTCATTATTCTGCCTACCACAAACAACAAAACACATAATAATTGCATTGCATTGAAGTACATCAAATATTTTGAAAACTCATGAGTTGGTAATGTTATTCAAAGGGGAAAAAGCATTGGTCAGATTTGGATGACTTTAAGAACCAATTCATTCTGAAACTGAGAAATAAAACAAATCAAGCATTTATCCTGAATATCTTGTTTGAATTCTACCTCAGGGTGACCAAAGAGCTGATGAAAGAAAGTTCTTTATAGAAAAATCCCCAATATAAATGAATAAGAATAAAGAATTAAAATATTCTTGGCTGCTAAAACCATTAGTGAAAAGCTGATGAGGAATTTCATAATAGATTAGTCTGATAGCACTCAAACACACTGATCAATCCTAATGTCACAAAAAACGGTATGTCCTTTGAGATGATGCAATTGGAAGTACACAATATCACCATTCATATCAAAAAATCAAACTTGAATCTTATCAAGTATCCAAATCTGTCACCAACATACAGGAAATATAAAATGTAAAGTAACTCGTTAGAAAAAGTCATAGTGATGCAAGCAGCAAAATAAATACAATGTTATTTCTTCAACAAATAAATCGCAAAGAAGAAAAGAAGACTTAATGGATTAAAAAAGACTAAAGTGAACTTAATGTGAAGTGTTTATGAGACCACTGCAGAAATTTGAATGCTACTGGATACACGATCGAGAAATTATCGTTAAATGTTTAAGTATGATAGTAATACTAGGGTCCTGTTTTTTTTAAGAGCTCCTTCAAAAAAAAGTGTTACACATTGAAGTATTTATGGATAAAATATGATGTCTTGAATTTGCTTCAGAATACTCCAGGTGAGGTTGGAGGTGGTAATGATGGAAAGTAGGTGAAGGTATGGATGAAACACATGAGCCACGTAATTGTTGAAGGCTGGTACCAAGTATGCTGGAGTTGATTTTACTATTTGTTTTCTACTTTTGTTTATGTTTAATTCCATATTAACACATACAAAAGTAAATAGATATTGAACAGTGTCAAGTGCCTTTTCTATACTGATTATTGAGATAATCATATGAGCTTTCAACTTCAGCCAATTTATGAAATGAATTATATCGATAGCTTTTTCTGATGATGCACCTTTCTTGTAGCCCTGTACTACATTATTTTGTGAAAATGCTTCTGGATTGTTAGTTAATACTTTATTTAGGTTTGTGCATCTATATTCATAAGAGAATTGGACCTATAATTTTTTTCTTTTATTGCCTTTTCCTTATTTTGGAATCTAGATTACACCAACCTCATAAAATAAGGGCACATGTAAGAGCAAATGCTCTTATCTTGCAGATGCCTGAATGAGGAGGCAAGATCAGTTTGGCAGTTGAAGCAGCTGGAATCTGCAATTCAGAGAATCTAAGAAAAGACAGCCCTGCAGAGAGAGACCCAGAAACCTAGGAGGGGTTTCTCCAAATATTCAAGGCTGAGGGATAAATGTTACATACACAGGGTGAGCCTCCAGAGGCTTGCCGATTAGCAACGGCTACAGTTTCCTTATCTCAGGGATCACAGATTGTGCTACCTATTGCCTACCATCTGAAAACAATTGCTTCCAATATTTCATCCAGTTTAATATTTATTTAAACCAAGGTTAATCTGGCATCAGTTATTCCATTGTGAGTGGATGTGAAAGTACCAATTCCATTCCGTTTTACTATTAACTATCCTTAGCCTTAATATGTATCAGTAGGTGGCTTGTTGCTAGGAATATTAAATGAATGGCATGTTTCATAGGTTGTGTTTAAAGTTGTTTTTTGAGTTAGAGCTTTCTTCAATAATACTTTATGATGTCAAAAACACTTAAAAGTCATAGTGTTGAACATCTATATAGGGTTGGATCTATAATAACTTCTTAACTTTTCCTAAACACTGTTTTTTTTTTTTTTTGGTTTATTTTGTTTTTTTTAAGTGAGCACCCAGTTTGGGAAATTCTGAATTAGGGGAATCATAAAAGGTTTCATTTTAGCTGGGCCACATAAGAAAAGTAAGATATCAAATTGTAAAAATCATTAAGAACTTCTATCCCATCTGAAGTGTGAGTTGGGTGCCTCTTCTCTGTGCTCCCTTAACATCCCATTTTATCTATCTATCTATCTATCTATCTATCTATCTATCTATCTATCTATCTATCTGTCTGTCTGTCTTCTTCCAAATATCCATGAGAAAAAAATCCAATCATAAAAATATTTTAGGCTGGGTGTGACGGCTCACGTCTGTAATCCCAGCACTCTGGGGGGCCAAGGTGGGTGGATCACGAGATCAAAAGATCGAGATCATCCTGGCCAACATGGTGAAACCCTGTCTCTATTAAAAATACAAAAAAAAATTAGCTGGACATGGTGGTGTAGGCCTGTAGTCCCAGCTACTAGGGAGGCTAAGGCAGGACAATGGCTTGAACCCGGGAGGCGGAGGTTGCAGTGACCCAAGATCGCGCCACTGTACTCCAGCCTGGTGACAGAATGAGACTCCGTCTCAAAAAAAAAAAAAAATATATATATATATATATATATATTTTAATATTCCAATTGTCTCACTTTGTGGATGAGGAAAATAAGTAGTTAGAGGTCAAGTAACTTGGCCTACATCTTTTCCCAAGATTGTAAACTCCTAGTGAGCAGTAACCACATCTTCATTTTCTTTGTATAAAACAAGAAAGTTTAGCATGAAAAAGGTACTCAATTACAAATGTGTTGGATTGAACTGAAGACCCTTGGAAGGGGATTTTGTACCTGAGGATCTCTTTCCTTTGGCCATACTGTTCCATGAACAAAGTTCAGCCTTTGAAGGCAGGCTGACTTGAGGTTATTACTACCTTTACCATTTGATAGCTATGTGACCTTGGCCATGTTGTTTCAACACTCTGAACCTCATTTTCTCTGTGTATGTGTGGTCCTCCTTATAAGTTTGTGAAAAATGTGAAGTCCTTAGCCATGATAGCCCAATATAACAGGCTAAATGATAATAGGTTCATGTTCTTTTCCTTTATGTTCTCAGATAAGCACTGTCCAACTTTGAGGTGTTTTGAGGTCTCGCCTGATTTGGATTGTTTAAGTTTATGCTATTCTTTGAATTCTCTGAGCTGTTCTGAAGCAGTATATCATGAACAAAAACATCCCCAGTTCAGTCCAAACCCCTGGTTACATATCATTCTTATTCCATGTTATAACTAGTTTGAGAGTGTTCCCTCTGTTATTGCATTCAAGTTTCAGCCTCACACAGAAATTGAGCAGCCAATTTCTAAGCCCTAAGCATAAAACTTGGGGGGGAAATGACCTAAAGAGCAGCATTATGAATAGCACTATTATAATTAATGATCTCTCAGGAAGATTTACAATGCAGGTAGCAGATAAAACAAGTAGTATTGCTTCTGCACTTCCCCTCCTTTTATTCGCTATGAAATTTTATGGAAAATAAGTCCAGTGAAAAATGTAAGCTCTTAATCTTTCCCAGAAATCCTACCTCATTTGATGAATACTTTGAGGGAATGAATTAGAACATTTTTTTCTTTTATAGTCTACTTTGCATTTACAAAGTGAGGACGGTAGCTTAGGCTGCCTGGCCAACTGATGAGAAGGTCAGAGGGTCAGAGGCATTCTTAAAGACCTCTATTGTCTTTCATTCATGTTCATTTTCCACAAGGGAAGTAATTTCCAACAAATCAGTGTCTTCATTAGTAATAAGATTATTAACAACAATAATAGCCATAGTAACTGTTCAGTGAGAGTCCATTATATATCAGGCATTCTGCAAGGTACTTTATATACATATGAGTAAACCTTACACAATTCTACAGGGAGGTATTTGTATCCCCGTTTAACAAATAAGGAAACAAGGTCCAAGTAAATTAACTTGCCCAAGGTCACACAGGTAGTACTTGGCAGAGCAGGAATTTAAACCTAAATCTTGTCCAACTCCAAAGGCAGCCTTCTATTTGTTATAAATGCTGCCTCTCATCGTCACATATCATTTTGTTATTAACAATAACAAACATACCAATTAGTTTAAGATACAATACAACCAGATAATCATGATGACAACAGTAATTATTATATTATCATAATAAAATAGATGTTTTGTATGTTACTATAATCTTGAATTTGAATAGAAATTTGCTTTCTGAAAGCATGTTCCTGTCATCTAATATGATTCTGTATCTATTAAAGTAGTACTACATCTAGAGTTCTACTACTAGATTTATTTATCACTGAGAATAGTTTGGAAGATTTAAGAGAAACAAGACTTCTTAAATTTCTTATATAGTTTAGAATGAAAAGATATAACAGGAATAACCTGTAGTAAGAATTTTCTTGTATAGAACAATATGAATTGTACATCTTGGAAAAAATGTGTTTGGGCTTCAAATGTATTATACAACTTTAATAATACATACCCAGAAGAATGTTTTGTTTTATTAATCTTATCTCTCCGAGTAAGATACGCTAGTTCCGTCCATAATAATTAGATTGTTATGCCTCTGGCTGAGTTTTAGAAAGTAATAAGCCAATGAGGAATCACTTCCAATTTCTTATACAACAGCCTTGGATGGAGAAGAGTTCCTTTCTGGTGTTGGAGCTAGGAAGTTGTTGGGGGAAGGAAGGTTCTGAAATAAGTGGTTCTGATACCATTTATTTTTGTCCACAGCTACCAAGTTTTAAGTATCAGAGACATTGAGTAATTGTGGTAAATGGAACAGTGGCCTCCCAAAAATGTCTGCATCCTAATTCCCAGAACCTGTCGATGTTAGCTTCTATGACAAAAGGGATTTTGTATAAGTGATCAAGTTAATGATCTGCAATGGGGAGATTATTCTGGTTTATCCCGGTGGGCCTCATGTAGTTGCAGTGGAAGCAGAGGAGTCAGTCAGAAAGAAAGTGATATGATGAAAGCGGAGGGAGAAAAAAAGATGTAATACAGAGCCATGAACCAAAGAATGAGGACAGCCTTTAGAAACTGGAAAAAGCAATGAATGGCTTCTCCCCTAGAGACTCCAGAACTAGCCCTGCCAACACCTGGATTTTGGCCCTGTAGAACTCATCTCAGACTTCTGACTTCCAGAACCATAAAATAACAAATTTGTGTTGTTTTAAGCCTCTATTTTGGGGGTACTATACTACAGCAGCAATAAGAACTTTATGCAATAATTGATTTGATCAAAATCTGCAGGTGGGTTAAAAGTGAAACAGACTGACTGCAAATTTCTTAAACTAGTCCAGAATCAATTTTGCAACAGAAATTACAAATTTTAAAATCAAAACACAAATAGTGAGCTCAGAGGACTTTTTAAGCCTTGCCTCAGGTAAATAACTCCTCTACGGTGTCTATTAAGGATGGTTTCTTAGCACACTTAATTGATAAGCAATCCCTTTCAGTTCTTTGTAGGCAACCTGCAAATTTTAACAAAATTAAATTCTGATACCAGTCCTTGAAAATAAATCAGGCCTTTTAACTGAGGGTGTGAACAAAAACCATAAGGCCATATTAGCACCAAGTGACTGTCCTCCTATCCCCTGCAACCCTGGGTATTCCATTCTGGGTATTCTTCCTCAGACAGATGTGGCTTATCAATGCCTTTGGGTATCTTCATTTCCACTTGTTCTTATAGGGAGGAAGAGTGGAGATGAGTTGGATCTTTCTCCATTTCTCAATGAGATTGCAGCTCCACTCCCATACTGAAGACCTACTCTTCTGTATGGAGCCTTTCTCAGCTTCTGGCCCTCAGAATAAGGTTGACTTTTCACCTCTCCCTCAAACTTCTGAGCTCCTATACAAATAAAGTAAGAAGCTTTTCTTTAATTGGTTTAATCATGATATGGTTTGGCTCTGTGTCCCCACTCAAATCTCATATTGAATTGCAATCCCAGTTGGGGGAGGGACCTGGTGGGAGGTGACTGGCATGGAAACGGATTTCCCCCTTGCTGTTCTCGTGATAGTTTGTGAGGTCTCATGAGATCTGGTTGTTGAAAAGTGTGTAGCACTTCCCCCTTCACTGTCCTTCTCCCACTCCACCATGCTTGTAGGTTTCCTGAGGCCTCTCCAGCCATGCTTCTGGTACAGCCTGCAGAACTGTCAACCAATTAAACCTCTTTTCTGTGTAAATTATCCAGTCTCAGGTAGTTCTTTAGAGCAGTGTGAGAATGGACTAATACAAATTATCTCTTGCTTAAAGAAATAATAGTTAACAACACCTGGAATTCAATACATATCTGATTCCACTCCAGACCAATTAAATGAGAGCCTTTGGGAGTGAGCCCTAAGCATCTACATTTTAAAGTTTCCCCAGGTAATTAGTCAGGATTGAGAACCATTTTTCTAACTGAGTCATAAACCCTATTCCTGGCCAAATTTTAATCACCAGTGTTATGGGATGAATTGTGTCTCCCCCAGATTTCCATGTTGAAGTCCTAACCCCAGTAACTTAGTATGTATCTGTATTTGCAGATAAGGTCTTCAGAGAGGTAATTAAGGTTAAATAAGGTTACCAGAGCAGGCCCTAGTCCAACATGACTGCTATCCTTGTAAAAGAGGAGATTAGGACATAGACAGAAAGAGAAAAGACCATGTGGAGACACAGAGAGAAGACGACCATCTGTAAACCACAGAGAGAGACCCCAGAAGAAACCCTACCAACATCTTTGTCTTGGACTTCTAGCCTCCAGAACTTTAAGAAAATTAATTTCTGTTGCTTAAGCCACCCAGTTTGTGGTACTTTGTTATGGCAGTCCTAGCAAAGCAAGTATAGCCAGTATACCAGTTAAAAATTTTTATCAAATCCATTGAACATTTTCATCCTAGAAATACTCGTTCTCTGAACTCTGAACATTAGCATGGGGTATACTTCTTTGCAAGGGGATAAAAAGTAATAATAACATTCAGCATAAGAAAATGCCAAATACGTGAATTGCTTTTAGTTGCAAGTAGAAAACTTAATTATCATTTGCTTTAAAAAATTGAAGATATTTAATTGTCTCATATAAGAAGAAGTCTGCAGGTGAGGAGGAGAGAGATGCTGGAGGGGATCATCTGATCTGAAGGCCCAGGCGTTTTCTGTCTGTCCATTTTACTGTTTTTAGCACGTTTTGGTGGATTTTGTTTGTTTTTGTCCTCATGCTGGTTGTCTTCAGGCTGCTTGTTTACATTCCTACCACGAAAAAGTAGCATGGGTAGCACCACATAACTGGCAAGTCATACCTGTCCCTTTTTATGGAAAAGTAAAAGCTTTTCCAGAAGCCTCCCAACAGACCTCAGTTTCCTAAGGTCACACAGCCTTCTGTAGGTGGAGGGGAAGCTAAAGGTGGAATACCTCATAAATGGGAAAGGAACATTCAGGACTGGCTTAAACCAGTGGTTCTCGATAATGGTTCATCCATGATGTCATCTGGAACAAAATTGGGATTCAACTAGCAAGACAGGAAAAGTAACAGGATAGGGATAGTGATTAATATGTTGTGGCCGACACAACTAGAAACTATTTGCTCGTAAAACGGGGAAGATCTAGCTGGATTGGGGCATATTTAATGCAAGACTAAAAGGATCATTCAGTCTCTCCCCTCTCTCTCCATTCCTCCTCCACCTCTCTTCCCTTTCATCTCTCTCCCCCTCACCTTCCTCTCTCTCCATCTCCTTACCTCCCACTCCATTTTTTCCTGCTTTCATCACCTATTTGCTCTATTTCTAGCACATCTTCATAGCCAGGTTTAGATAATCAAACAGGACTATAAAAAATACTCTTTTTGGCCAGGCGCAGTGGCTCACGCCTGCAATCCCAGCACTTTGGGAGGCCGAGGTGGGCGGATCACAAGGTCAGGAGATCGACACCATCCTGGCTAACACGGTGAAACCCCATCTCTACTAAAAATACAAAAAAAAAAAAAAAAAATTGGCCGGGCGTGTTGGTGGGCGCCTGTAGTCCCAGCTGCTCGGGAGGCTGAGGCAGGAGGCTGGCGTGAACCTGGGAGGCGGAGGTTGCAGTGAGCCAAGATTGTGGCACTGCACTCCAGCCTGGGCAGCAGAGCGAGACTCCGTCTCAAAAATAAAAGAAAGAAATACTCTTTTTTTATTTTTGAAACAGGGTCTCGCTCTGTTGCTCAGAGTGGAGTGCAGTGGCATGATCTTGGCTCACTGCAACCTCCGCCTCCCAGATTCAAGCGATTCTCATGCCTCAGCACCTCCCAACAGCCGAAACTACAAGCCCATGCCACTACACCTGGCTAATTTTTGTATTTTTAGTAGAGATGGGGTTTCACCATGTTGGCCAAGCTGGCCTCAAACTCTTGGCCTCAGTCATCTGCTTGCCTCAGCTTCCCAAAGTATTAGGATTACAGGCGTGAGCCACTGCACCTGGTCACGAAATACTCTTTACAGAACCAAGACAGATGACCATGTAGTGATTAATTGAATGCGTTCAGTGACAGACAGCTCACTGCCTTCTGCAGAGATGCTACATATGATAGTACAGGTTGTGCTCTGCACGGGGCACCTGCCCAAAGCAGCAGACGGATGGGGCCCAGAAGCCACTGTGTCAGGCTTTGACCAACTAGAGAAAGAAGTGCCTTTTTCTAATTCACACAAAGATGCCACACAGGCTATCAGGGGCCCTGGTAGTATGTGGCTCTCTTTTCCAGTGTTACATGGCTGTGACCACTATCAGGTTCTCTTTTACAATAAGACAAAATTTACCTCCTCAAAGATTCTATTTAATGTTCATTTAATGGCTTGGAGCTGCTTAGGACACATTTGCCATGACATCTTTTCTCTTCCAGGATACTCAGCCCTGGTTCCTTCAGACATCAATGCAGCTACAACACAGTTCAGGTTCATCCTTACCATTCACCCTCATTCTTCTTTCATTACCGCATCGAGTGGTCAGTGGTCCTCTTAAGCTGTAGCACCATAGTTTGAACATTGAAATAGAATGTCCTGAAAAAAAGAAAGAAGATGTGGAAAATAAAAGGCCCTGTCCACAGAAATCACCTTGCTGCATGGCCATGAGGGAGTAGACATGAGCAGGCTCAAGAGTAAGTAGCAGAGTTTAGTGTCATGGAAGTCAATAGAGGAAAGAGTTTCAAGGATGAAGTGAGGATCATCAGTGTCTCATGCTGTTATGAGGCTGGGAAGTAAGATAAATACCAAAAGTGTCTAAGCAATTTGGAAATTGGTCATTGGCAACCTTCATCAGATGAATTTCAGTTAATGGATGAGTATGGATAATTCCAAATAAGGTAGTAGAGAAAGCAAATGCAGAAAAAAGGCAAGCTGGCCAGGTGTGGTGGCTCATGCCTGTAACCCCAGCACTTTGGGAGGCCAAGGCAGGAGGATTGCTTGAGCTCAGCAGTTAGAGATCAGCCTGGGTAACACAGCGAGACTCCTATCTTTACAAAATAGAAAACATTAGCCAGGTGTGGTGGTGCACATCTGTAGTCCCAGAAACTCGGGGTGGGGCTGCAGTGGGAGGATCACTTGAGCCTGGGAGGTTGAGCCTGCAGTGAGCCAAGATCGTGCCACTGCACTCCAGCCTGGGTGACAGAGCGAGACCCTGTCTCAAAAAAAAGAACAAGAACAAGAAAGGCAAGCTTATGGATGACTCAGATGCTCAAGGAGTGTGTGTGTGTATGTGTGTGTGCACATACATGTGTGTTTAAGGATGAGAGAAACTTAAGTCCGGTCACAGGTTAAGCAGAAAGAAGAGAGAGAGAGAGGCTGCAACCTGAAATCAGGAAGATGATTATTGGAAAGATGATTATTGAAGCTAATCTTCTAAAAAGCTTAGAAGAGTCTGGGGTCAAAGGCACAGATGGAGAAGTTGGCTTTGAGCAGGTAGACTAACACATCTTCCATGAAGCCCAAGAGAAGAAGAATGTGCAATAGAAAATGGGGAAATTCCTTTGAAATTAGTACACAGAAAGGTTTTGGACAATTTCTTTTATAAAATGAAGTAATTTCAGTGTTAACACATCCCTCCTTGCCTCTCCCCACGTCATTGAATACTTATTGAATTTGAGCCACCAAGCATGTTGGCTACAGAAAAGAATGAGACAAAGCCTTTGCTCCTGAAGAGTTGGCCCAGTAGAGAAGGTGCTGCTCCTCCATAATCACTTCTCACTCCCACCACAGGACCCAGATCAGCACCACACGCAGGGCAGGGATTAGACAGAGCTCCCTTTTCTCACAGTCAATGAGATCCTAAGTCCTTTAAATCTTTCTATGTGTTCTTGATATTTCCTAATCATTTTATCAAATGTGTAAGAGAACACAGCTCACTGGGATGGCAGGAGGAGGGAAGGAGTCAGAGATAGACCAAGTGGGGGAGGAATAATAAATTGTTATTTTAAAGCAAATGGCCTAATTCCTCCTCTGGAAAGAACCATGCTTTTTTGGAAAAATAACTTTAACACTTATCTACAAGTATAGAAAGGGAAACCCAGAGGATATAACCAGGATAGCCTAGTACAGTCAGAAAGAGTACACAAGTGCCTCTCACAACAAAGTGGGATGAATTCTGAGGTTCGAGTGTGATAAGGAGGAGGGAAGTTGGAGAATACCTACAACGAGAGAGGAAGAAGTAAGGGCTGGAAGCACTGTGAGAGTGAGCAGGGTAGGTTGTGCTCCCAAAAAGTCATCTCTGAATAGAAAAAAAATGAGATGGGGATAGGAAGTGATGTGATGGCCTTGCACTTTCTGGTGACACTGTAATTGTTGGCTTCTGTATCAGGCTGGCCCTGTGCCCTGTAAGATCCTTCAAGCAAAGGGCCAGGTCTTGACTGTTTCATTCCCAGGAGTCATGATGGTGCCCAGGTGGTTTCATGGAGCATGAAGTTTACATAATTGGGGGAGCACCCTTTAATAAGAAGAATACAAAATATATTAATGAAAAATTTATAAGTATTAAAGTGAATATATATTTAGAATGAGGGAATACATCACAAATTGAATTTTTAAAGTCTCAAAATCCAGAAAAATTACAGTCTATTTTTATTAATTAACTGCCTGTTATATCACTATATTTCTTTCTCTGTTTCTTGTGTTTATTCTTTGATCACCCCTTTTTTTGACAACAATTTTTTAAAGAGTTTTTTCTTTTGGGAGAACAAAAAGATAATTCAGTCTTTCTTCTAGCATGATTGATAAAATTAGATTTTTGTTTTACAGAATTCAGAAAAGTTTATTTTAGTTTCCCAACTCCTTACTAGTCATGTCTTGTAAATTTTTCAGACTGTTGTTTTTAAAAACCCCTATCAAGTTTCTTTTATTATGTGCTATAAATTTTTGAGGCATTTTGCACTTCCTCATGCAGTACTAATTCTGCACACTGTGAATTGACAGCACTCATTAACCAGTTTGTGGCCGATGCCTGTGTTGTGGAGGCTACGCACCTGCGAGTCACGTCATTGGGCAAGCGAATATAGTGGACCACAGAAGCATTCCTAGAAGCCATCCCAACACAAGATGGCTAACAGTACCGAATTTTATATGGGAAGTGACTGTGAATCACATAAACATAACCCACTAAACCCAAACGTCACTCCACTTCCCTTTAGCTGGGTCCGAAAAATGCCCATGTACACTTCATTGCTTCCATATGTGAAGGTGAGTGAGGTGGAGGGGAAGGAAGTTGGCATAGAAAATGACAAGGATCTTAGGCGACTTCCATTAAAATATCTTCCTTTAGAAATTTATAAGAACGGGCCAGGCACGGTGGCTCACACCTGTAATCCCAACACTTTGGGAGGCTGAGGCAGGTGGACCACGAGGTCAGGAGAGCAAGACCATCTTGGCTAACACGGTGAAACCCCCTCTCTACTAAAAATATAGAAGATTAGCCAGGCATGGTCGTGGGCACCTGTAGTCCCAGCTACTCGGGAGGCTGAGGCAGGAGAATCATTTGAACCCGGGAGGCAGAGTTTGCAGTGAGCCGAGATTGCTCCACTGCACTCCAGCCTGGTCGTGACAGAGTGAGACTCCGTCTCAAAAAAAAAAAAAAAAAAAAGAAATTTATAGGAACATGGTGTCAGGGGATCACAATTCTGGGAAAGGGACCAGTGCAAGTTAGGGGTTCTGATGCCTCGTGAACCTATAATAAATCTGTTGGTCTGCCCCATAAGCACGCACTGTCGTATCATGGGCCCTAGGTGAAGGTTGACTGATTGAAGCAATGTGAAAGTGAGGGAAAGGAAGGAGAGGAGTGAGCAGGAACAAGGGCACTGCTGCCTGTAGAGAAGCAGCTGCGTGATACTGTTGGTAGTTGGTGAGGTATCGTCAGTACCCCAGCCTGACCTCAGCCTGAGGAACTTGCTCTGCTTGTCTGCTGGGGCTTTGGACCTCCTGGATGAGCTGCCTGTGTTCCTGCCTCCTCTTCACCCCTAGCTGTTCTAGCTACACAAAGGGCTATATTCTCATCACCATGGCAGGAAGTTTGCCAGTCACCAAGCCTCCCTGTGTGCCTCTTTGATTTGCAACATTTAAAGGGCATGAAGAGATGCATTCAGAGGCAGGCTTTTAAACCCGAAGTTACCCTAGTGTGAGTCCCAACTAAAACATCCTTGCTGGCAGTAACTGCTGAGCACAGCTGGACGGATGCAGCATTTGCCCTATAAAACATTTGATACTTTGCCAATAAACTGTAAAGAGGGGGAAAAAAGGCCCCTGTCTTCTTTGCAGTTACAGGGCAGCTTTGGAATGTGCCAATCAAAGCAAAATGTGACCCTTGCTCCATGAGAGTATAGTATCCCAGCCCTGCTGATGAATAAGAGTATAGTCAGGCCTCTCACTCAAACCCCCACTTGGCAGAGCCACTGGGATTTCAGAGCCTGTCCCCAGATCCCTCCCTTCCCTACTGCTCTTGGGTGGTTAAGGGTGTCCTCAGGAGCCACTGAAGCCATCTGGCATGGGTACCACAGTCACTCTCCACTCCCTCTTTGCGACTTGTCAACTGGTACAACTACTGTGGCACAAGAATGGTGACCTGCACCTCCACTGTCATTACTGTCCCTCTTTAGAGCTGTCCCTTCGCTTGTAACCATGTTTCTCTGTTCTCCATACAACAAGGGTCTTGAGGCTGGGTGCGATGGCTCATGCCTGTAACCCCAGCTCTTTGGGAGGGCGATGTGGAAGCCTTAATTGAGGCCAGGAGTTTGACATTAGCCTGGGCAACATAGAGAGTTGCCTGTCTACAAAAAAAAAAAATCTATATATATATAGAGATAGATATAGATATAGATATATTGAAGGGAGAATCTCTCCAGCCAGTGAAAACATCTCCTTCAATCAGATGTCAGGGAACCTGGCAATCTCCTAAAATGTTATTTATAAAGATGAATGCCCTTTCTGATTTTCAAATTCATTCTTGATGAATGTGAGTCATCCAAGGCCAAGTTGGAAGACAATTTTGGAAGATGATCGGTAGCATCCAGAATCAAGTACAAAACATGATTCCTCCCTGCCAACGCACAAACCTACAAAAATTCCAAGATAGAAGCCATGGGCCTCCTCTTTTAGAATTAATTCCTTCAGAGCCCACAGATTCTGCTTAAGGGCATCCTGAGTTCCAATTTGCTTGAGTGCCAGTAATCTGGGGCTCAGCCATCTGGCCTCAGAGTCTTTTTTATGTCTCTCCAGAAATAAGAAGATCTATGTGTTCTTATATAGACAGGATTTCGGGAAGCTTTGTTCTCCCAGAGTTCCTGTCTTAGTTTGGGATGCCTCAGAACCCTCAGACAATTATTTGGGTGTAAGTAGTTTACTGAGGAGGTGATCCCAGGAAACACTAATTAGGGTAGGAAGGAAGCCACCAAAGGGTGCATTATCAAGCAAATTTTCACTGTGGGCAACTTGAGTATAATCATATTAAATAACACTGATAGCCAATTATAATATATACCTCAGAATTATCCCACCCAAGGAGTGGCGAAACTGGGGTCTTTAAACACCCGTTCTCATCAGCCATAGTTTAAGAGTGTTAATTCCTGCCCTTCTGGCCTGACGTGTGTAGAGTGGGCTTCAGGAGGTAAAGCAAGCAGAAAATCATAGATGCTGGCTGTTGAAAGGCCAGTGAGCAAAGACATGGGGAATGCCAGGTAATAGGGGTGGGACACTATCGTAGGGGCTACAGTTCCCAAAGTGGACAAGTGGGACCCAGTCATGGCATAAAGAAGGCCACAAGCCGGGCAAAGTCGTTTGCATGATCTTCAGAGTGTGATGATAGTCTGTATGGTAGCCCTGAGTAATCTTTCCAGTAGGGAACAGCTGAGAATTTGGGAACAGAATCAGTCCTACATCCCTAGGCCATTGGGACTGACAAGAATCAGGCAGGAAGTTGGGGTTCAGGACAGAAATCATAGTTCAAAGGGAACAGGGGTTCTAAGGAAAGGAAACAGAGATATAAATCTGTACTGCTCTAGGCAAGTGATTCTCCATGAGGATAATTTCATCCTGTAGGTGTTTCAGGAATTTGTGGGCCATTTTAAAATGGTTGTCACAATTGAATGACGCTCCTGGTACCTAGTGAGCAAGACTCAGAAATGCTAGGTATTCCTACACAGTAAAGAATCGTTCAGGCCAAGTGCGGTGGCTCACACCTGTTATCCCAGCAATTTGGGAGGCCCAGGTGGGTGGATCATGAGATCAGGAGATCAAGACCATCCTGGCCAACATGGTGAAACCCCATCTCTACTAAAATATAAAAAATTAGCCGGGCATGGTGGTGCACATGGTGTAGTCCCAGCTACTCAGGAGGCTGAGGCAGGGGAATCGCTCGAACCCAGGAGACAGAGGTTGCAGTGAGCCGAGATCGTGCCACTACACTCCAGCCTGGTGACAGAGCAAGACTCCGTGTCAAAAAGAAAAAAAGAATTGTTCAGCAACTCCAAATATTATCCCTTTACATATTCTTTTTATTTTTTGTTTTAAAGACAGGGTCTACCTCTGTCACCCAGGCTGGAGTGCTGTGGCACGATCTCGGCTCACTGCCTATCCGACGCCTGAACTCAAGGGATTCTCCCATATCAAGCTACCTCCGACACCTGAACTCAAGGGATTCTCCCATCTCAAGCTCTTGAGTAGCTGGAACTACAGACGCACGCCACCACACCTGGCTACTTTTTGTATTTTTTGTAGAGACGGGGTTTCACCATGTTGCCCAGGCTGGTCTCAAACTCCTGAGCTCAAGCTATCCTCCCGCTCTGCCTCCCAAAGTGCTGGGATTACAGGTGTGAACCACCTCGCCTGGCCCCTTCACATATTCATATAGGTGGAAAACTTGTTTATAAATAGTTGAGTTTTTAGCCTAAGTTCATTTTACATATAAACTCAATCTTTTTTGCATGGCTTTAATACAGCAAACATTTTTCAGGAATGCAACTTCTGTTTTTTTTTTTCTTTTTTCTTTTTTTTTTTTTTTTTTTTACAGTCCAGAGGGCTTATATTTATTTATTATCTACACCTGTTACGCCATGAATCACAAGGAAGAGATTCCAGCCGCTCAGGCTCCTTTTCATTGATTCTCACAAAGTGTGCTTCTTTGGGTGGAGCAGGCACTTCTGTTTCACCCAGGTACCTTTCTCTTTGGTTTCGTTCTTTGTCTGATCCTTTCCTTCATGCGTTTCACCTCGGCTCTTAGAGTGCTTAATATGCTCAATACGTACATTCGTTCTCTTGGCAACAATCTTGCCCTTAACTTGTTTGTTTACAACATGCCAACAGCATGCCTGGTGACACTGTAGACTCTTCCAGTTTTGCCATGGTAACATTTGTGGGGCATTCCTTTTTGAACAGTGCCCATTCCCTTGATGTCTACAATAGCGCCTTTCTTGTAGATTCACATGTATGTGGCTAAAGGAACAACTCCATGTTTTCTAAACGGCTTTGAGAATATGTATCAGGTGCCTGTCCTCTTTCCCTTTGTCTTCGTCATTTTGACAAATTACTGGAAGATGGCAGTTCCAGCCAAAAGGTGCAACCTCCTTTTAAATCAAAAGAAGACTATATTTCGTTTTGTTCAGCACTCTACCAGGAGTTGTACAAGAGCTTAGCAAAGCATATTATTCGCAGCTAGTGGTAGTATTTGAATCACCAATTAAACATTCTTGATTGAGTCAGTTAGCATTTGCAGTTCTCACATTTGGGTAATTTTATGAAGAGATGAAAAGCATACACTGTTAAGTCTTTTTATGTGGCCATCCCAGAGCATTTAGATATGGAAATACATATTATTCTATTGCACACTACTTCCCTTTTATTTTTCTTTTGTATTGCAGTTAGAATATTATTTACATGTTTTAAAAAGTTGTGTGCAGGAAAGTTATATTTTCTGTGATTTTTAAATAGTGAAGAAAGCGTTACAAAATATTTGTTATTAAAAAAGGAGGGTTGAGTCTGATAGGGATGAGTTTCCCTTCCTTTTGTTGAGATTCACTGCCTGAAGCTTATCAGAGAAATACCAGGGAGAACAAGAAGAGTTCAGACGCCCCCTGCTGGTGAGGCCTGGCTGCTGCCATCCTGAGAGCCTCGTTTCCCATGAGCCGTGCTCACCAATTCTGAACTCAGCCTTCAGAATTTGCTATTTGTTTTTAAAAGGTTATCAACAAACCTGATCCAGACTAGAGTGCCAAAGGTGTCAATGGATCTAAAAACTTTATTTTTAAAGAAGAAAAAAAAAATGTGGTTGAGAGGGATTGGAGGCCTTTACCTTGAAAATGTGATATGAGGATGAGCCAAGGGAGAATGAGGGACTAAATCCCTTCACTTAATTTTTGAAGGGCTGGCATGGAGCAGACTGATTCTGAGTGGGAAATGGGGGAAGCCAGGACCCGTGGTCATATAACTGGGATGAATGCTTTCAAAATGTTAGGACGCAAATATGGTCCCTTTTTTTCGAATTAAATAATCAAATTCCCCCATCTCGCACCTCCCATAAGAGTTTTTTCTGGAAGTCCAGTTCCTCTTTCCCTGACTAAGAATCATATGGAAACAGGGGTCCATTAAGGTTCTCACAGACAAATGGAGACGAAAGGAGGCCCGCGTGTTCCCCTCCTGCCCTTGCGCCCTGCTCCCACGTGGTGGCACTGTTGAAGACAGCCCAACAGAGTACAACAGATGCCACTGCGGAGTTGACGGTAACGATTGCCACGGTTCTTTGAGGAGGGATAACCCCAGCCTAAAGAGACCCCATCCTTTTGTCCTAACGTTTTCAGTTCTTAGTACTTGTTCGTTGAGCAAATTTCCTAGGAATGCAACTTTTTGGGCACAAGCCAGCCCCGTTTGCACTGTGGTCCTGGTGTCTGACTCTGTCCGGACCCAAAGCTCTGTCCCTTCCTCCCCCCTAGTGTTTATTCACTCTGGGTGTGGGGCAGCTTTTTCTACTCGAACTCTCAAGCTACAGAACCTCATTCTCCACATTTCTCGGGCCAGCTGCTCTTCCTTCCACAGTTCCCAGCTCATTTCTTTTCCTGTCTATTCTGTGACGTAGCAGCCAGTTTCTCTTATTAAACAATTATGACTGTATAATAATTATGCCTCTGGCAAAGCATCTCCTCTAATAGGCACCTACTATAATTCTTTTAAAGTGGGGGACAGATTTTATCTTAATATAAGGAAGAGCTTTTAAAGCCCAGAGCCCAATAGTGCCTGCTTCAGGAGGCAGCGAATTCCTTGTCTCTAACAATACTTAATATAGGCTGTCTGTGTGACCCTCACACCAACATCCCAACAGGTGGGCAGGACAAAAACACCTTCTGCCGTCATGAAGGTGTGTCTGCGGAAGGACAAGGCTTGCCTGTATTAACAGTTAAATCCCCCAGTCCCCAAAATGTGCCTACTTCACCATTTCCCCCTCTTTTGTTGAAACTAATGAGTCACAATTGGAATAATGTTTTTCTGTGACTCTAAAACCATTTTGCTTAATGAGGTACTAAGTCTTTATAATTAGGCCCAGAAGGAAACGAGGACGTGGCCCTTAAGAGCAATAATTATTTCAGTTATTTATGGTAATAAAAATTTGAAAATAGGAATTCTTCCTCAGAATGTGACTGTTTATTCTTTTACATATTGCCTAACAGGCAATTACCCTATTAAGGCGGCGTTTGGTTGCTAAATACATTAATTGAAATGTAAATTAAATGTAAATCAGCTAATTAAATTGATATGTAATGAACTTGTCATGCGGGCCTCTCTGATCAGATGCATTTCGCTAATAAACAAGCATTGCAGCCAGCCCAACACAAAACTGGGGCGAAAGGGTGCCTGAGCTGTTTCCCGTCAGACACCCCAGTGAAGAAGGGAGGATCTGCATTACCCAGAACTTCAGGAAGAAAGGGGAACATTTTGGTCAGGCCCTTAGAAATATGCTTTCCTTCCGATAACTTTATGGGCCTTGTTTTTGTTTTTACTGAAACAATGCTTTCAGATGCAAAAGCTAGAAAATTCAACTCAAACTGGGTCATGTAAATGAAACATCCAAAAGTAGGAGGAGCTTTGAGCATGGCTCCTTCAGAGATGCAGCTTCATTGCTGTCTGATTTCTGTAGGCTGTGTACTCCTCCCTGCGTTGCCTTCATCTTTAGGCTGGTGTCTTATGGAGTACAGGCTTTATCACACAGAGCACACAGAGGAGGAGCAGGGCACTGTTTCCACAGTCACTGAAGGTAAGGCTTGAGGCTTGTGCCTCAATCAGGACAGCTTTGCCGCTGGTATGCACTGGTACAGCTGAACCAGTTGTTAACATAGTGAGACATTTTGATACAGTTGCCAAGTAGCTACTTTAGTACCCAGTGACTATTGGATACTCAAATGTCTCCTTCCTACACTGGCCTCTCTAGCTTCTCACCCAGAACCCCACAGGCCACTTCATGCTTCAGCAAGGAAAGGATTAATGCTTGGTGTAAGAGGGGCCTGTCAGGCCTCAGAGCCCAAGCTGAACCATCATGTCCCCTGTGACCTGCACGTATACATCCAGATGGCCTGAAGCAAGGGAAGAATCACAAAAGAAGTGAAAATGGATGGTTCCTGCCTTAACTGATGACACTCCACCGTTGTGATTTGTTCCTGCCCCACCTTGGCTAAGCCATTAACCTTGTGAAATTCCTTCTCCTGGCTCAGAAGCTCCCCCACTGAGCACCTTGTGACCCCCAGCCCTGCCGGCAAGAGAACAACCCCCTTTGACTGTAATTTTCCACTACCCACCCAAATCCTATGAAATGCCCCCACCCCTATCTCCCTTCACTGATTCTCTTTTCGGACTCAGCTCAACCCAGGTGAAATAAACAGCCTTGTTGCTCACACAAAGCCTGTTTGGGGGTCTCTTCACACGGACGTGCGTGACAGGGCCCTTCAGAACCCTGCTCTAGTGCCACGGCTAGTCCCTACCCTGATTGGTTGGGGCACTTGTTATGCTAGTTGTTAAGTATTTTGAAAACATTCCCAGTATTAGATCACACCTAAACTTATCTCTAGGATTATGGGAATCCCATTTACTGATTAGCTATACTTCTGAATTTACACTTTGGCAAGTGAGAAGACATTTTCTTGATGATTCTAGACTCAGTCTAGGAGAATAATCCTCAAACTTGAGTGTGCATCAGAATCCCCTGGAGGGCTTGTTAAAACACAGATTGCTGAGCTCCATGACCACAGTTGCTGACTCAGGGGTGGATCCTAAGCCTTTACATTGTGTGCATTAGAATCCCCTGGAGGGCTTGTTAAAACACAGATTGCTGAGCTCCATGACCACAGTTGCTGACTCAGGGGTGGATCCTAAGCCTTTACATTACTATCAGCATCAGGTGATGCCAATGCTGCTGGATGGCAGATGCAACTGACAGGAATAACTTAAGCATAAGCTGAGAATGACCCTATGGCCTAAGAAGAATGTGTGTTCAGAGTACTGGGCTAAGGAATCTAGAAGGGACCAACCCAGAGGTTCACTTATTATCTAGGAAGGGCATTTGAATCCATGACCCATCCCTTGGAACGCTGGCCTTGCGGGGGAATTGAGGCCCTTTGTTTTGGGTTACATGAAGGTTGTAGGTAGAAGTTGCTAGCAGGAGGGTACTGTATTAGTCAGGGTTCTCTAGAGGGACAGAACTAATGGAATATATGTGTGTGAGTGTGTGTGTAATGAGTTTATTACGTATTAACTCACATGATCACAAGGTCCCACAATAGGCTGTCTGCAAGCTGAGGAGCAAGGAGAGCCAGCCCCAGTTCCAAAACTGAATAACTTAGAGTCCAATGTTCTGGTAGGAAGCATCCAGAATGGGAGATAGATGTAGCCTGCGAGGCTAGGCCAGGCTCTCTTTTCACATTTTTCTGTCTGCTTATATTCTAGCCGCACTGGCAGCTGATTAGACTGTGCCCACCCAGATTAAGGATGGGTCTGCCTTTCCCAGCCTACTGACTCAAATGTTAATCTCCTTTGGCAACACCTGCACAGACACACCCAGGATCAATATTTTGTATCCTTCAATCCAATCAAGTTAATGCTCAGTATTAACCATCATAGGTACTAAGTGAAAATGCTACATAAACCGCATGCTTTTTACAAATGGTAGCCGTTCTCCTCTCTAGGCTGCCACCACTAGACCATCCCTGTATGTAAGTCCCCCCAATAAGCTCCATGTCTCATTCACTGTCTCTGGGCCTCTTTGACACAGTGCCACCCCTACTGGAGTCAGTAGGGGATAACAGCTGCAGGACTAGAGACCACACTTTGAGAATCACTGCTCTAGAGTCTTTTCTGTCCTTGGGAAAATCAAGAACATCTTTCTTGAAAAATTTTTAACAATTTTCTGTGTTGAGCAGTTCAGATGAGGAACCTAGTTGAGAAAGGCAGCTCTAGGCTAGGGACCTGCAAACTGGGGGTCATGGGCCAAATCCAGCCTGCCACATGTTTTTGCAAATAAACTGGTTTTGGAACACACCAATGTTCATTTGTGTATGAATTATCTATAGCTTCCTTCATGCTACATTGGCAAGGTTGAGTAATTAGGAGAGAGATCTAATGGCCTGCAAAGTCTAAAATATTTACCAATTGGGCCTTTCAGAAAAAAAAAAAAAAATTGCCAACCCCTGTTCTCAACTAATCAAGGTCCACCCCTGGAATTGAAAGTGGGGTTAAATCTCATCCATCAGCCTAGGCTACACAACTGAAGATGAGTAGATTGGATGGAAAGAAAATGAACCATGTCCACCATGGTCCTCATCTGTTAAATCAATACAATAATCCCTGCTCTAAAGAAGTTCTATTGTTTGCAGTCAAAGTATCAGCAAAAATTTGTCTTAGTATGTTTCCCTTAGGCTACCTCAGAGAGCAATAGACCCACAGACTGAACTCTCAGTCAAGTCTAAAACTCTAAGGAGCCTTCAAGGTATGGGGAACCTAAGAGCTTCCCCCAGCCTACTTTATGGTAGGTGAGGCACAGATGGATCTTATTAATGCAACAAGCTGTACCTAAAACCATTCATTCATTCATTTAAAATATATTTGC
Source organism: Macaca thibetana thibetana (assembly GCF_024542745.1). Classification (NCBI taxonomy): domain Eukaryota; kingdom Metazoa; phylum Chordata; class Mammalia; order Primates; family Cercopithecidae; genus Macaca; species Macaca thibetana. The sequence goes on from NC_065578.1 coordinate 47,749,233, forward strand.
TGAGCACCTACAACAAGTAAAAACTGTTCAAAGGACCAGGGATTTCGTAGTGAACAAAATCAGTTATTTTGCAGTTAAGTTTACCAGTTTTTAAGCCTTACCCATGCCCACAAAGCTTCCAATCAGTCTTTTAGTGGTCACCCTTTAAAATAATTTTCTTTTTTGTAAAATATGAAACATCCTTATAAAGAAATAGAACACTTCCAGCATCCTCGGACTATTCCCCAGCACTTCCTGTGCCTTTGATCCGTTCATCTACCTCTTCCCTCTCCTTAGAGGTAACTACTATTCTGAACTTTATGAAATCATTCTCTTGCTTTGTTTTGTATTTTTATCACCTAAGTATGCATGCATAAATGATTTAACTTAGTTTTCTGTTTTAAATTTAGTGTAAATTTAATCACACATTATGTACTTTTAATGTCTTGCTGTTTTCAATCAGCAATACGTTAAGATTCATTCTTATTATTGTGAGTTGCAACGTTATTAATGTTGAGCAGAATTTCATCATGTGGATATGTCACATTTTATATTCATTCTATAGTTGGTGGACATTTGGGTTGTTCCCATCTTGTTATTGCAAACAATGCTGCTTTAAGCACGCTTGTGTATGCCTCCCTCTGGACTTGGGCATCAGTTTCTCTAGAACATATACCCGGGAGTGGAATTGTTGGGTCACAGCATAAGAGTATTGTCAACTAAATTACATAATGCCAAATTATTTTTCAAAATCATGCCTGAAGGGGGCTAGCCCCTCTACACCTGTGGGTGTTTCTTGTCAGGTGGAACGAGAGACTGAGAAAAGAAATAAGACACAGAGACAAAGAATAGAGAAAGAACAGTGGGCCCAGGGGACCGGGGCTCAGCATACAGAGGACCCGCGCCGGCACTGATCTCTGAGTTCCCTCAGTATTTGTCGATCACTGTCTCTACCATCTCTGAGAGGGAGATGTGGTAGGACAAAAGGGTAATAGTGGGGAGAGGGTCAGGAGGAAAACATGTGAGCAAAGGTCTCTGTGTCATAAATAAGTTTAAGGAAAGGTGCTGTGCTTTGATGTGTACATACACAAACATCTCGGTGCATTAAAGAGCAGTATTGCTGCCAGTATGTCTCACCTCCAGCACTAAGGCGGTTTTCTCCTATCTCAATAAATAGAACATACAATCGGGTCTTACACCCAGACATTCCATTACCAGGGACGAGTAGGAGACAGATGCCTTCCTCTTATCTCAACTGCACAGAGGCCTTCCTCTTTTACTAATCCTCCTCAGCACAGACCCTTTACGGGTGTCGGGCTGGGGGATGGTCAGGTCTTTCCCTTCCCACGAGGTCATATCTCAGGCTATCACGTGGGGAGAAACCTTGGACAATATCTGGCTTTCCTAGGCAGAGGTCCCTGTGGCCTTCCGCAGTGTATTGTGTCCCTGGGTACTCGAGATTAGAGAATGGCAATGACTTTTACCAAGCATACTGCCTTCAAGCACTTTTTTAACAAAGCACATCCTGCACAGCCCTAAATCCATTAAACCTTGAGTCAACACAGCACATGTTTGTGAGCACAGGGTTGGGGCTAGGGTTACAGATTAACAGCATCTCAAGGCAGAAGAATTTCTCTTAGTACAGAACAAAATGGAGTTTCTTATGTCTACTTCTTTCTACAGTCACAGTAACAATCTGATCTCTCTTTCTTTTCCCCACAATACCAATTGACATACTTAGCGGTGGAAGAGAGTTCCCATTGCTCCATACCCTTGACAACACTTGGTACTATCAGACTTTTAAATTCTTGTTAATCTGATGTTTTTAAAATTTAACTTAATTAGATTGTGGTAAGAACATATAACCTGAAATCTATCCTCTTAACAAATTCCTAAGTGTACAGTACTTTATTGTTGAATATAGATACAATGTTGTACAGCCTATCTCCAGAGTTTATTCATCTTGCTTAACTGGAACTTTATGCCCACTAATTAGTTATTCCCCGCTTCCTCCTCTCCACACCCCTGGCAACCACTCTTTCATTCTATGAATTTGACTATTTTAGATACATAAGAGGAATTCTGTAGTGTTTGGTTTTCTGTAACTGGTGTATTTCACTTAGAATAACGTCCTCAAGCTTCATCCATGTTGTTGCATATTGCAGAATTTTCTTCTTTTTTTAAGGCTGAAGAGTATTTCTTTGTATGTATATGCCACATTTCCTTTATTCATTCATCTGTCAATGGACATTTAGGTTGTTTCCATGTCATGGCTATTGCGAATGGTGCTGCAATTGACATAAGAGTGGTAATATCTTTTTGAGATTCTGATTTCAGTTCAGTTGGATCATGACCCAGAAGTGGAATTGCTGGATCATATGGTAGTTCCATTTTAACTTTTTTTTAGTAACCTCTTTATTGTTTTTCATAACAGCCGCACCATTTTACATTCTCACTAACAGTGTGCAAACGTTCCAGTTTCTCTAAATCCTCACCAACCCTTGTTTTCCTTTCTTATTTTTTTATTTTCTTTCTGAGAAAGAGTCTCACTCTGTCACCCAGGATGGAGTCGAATGGTGCAATCTCAGCTCATTGCAACCTCTGAGGAGAAGGTTCAAGCAATTCTCCTTCCTCAGCCTCCTGAGTAGCTGGGATTACAGGCGCCCGCTACCATGCCCAGCTAATTTTTGTATTTTTAGTAGAGATGGGGTTTCACCATGTTGGCCAGGCTGGTCTTGAACTCCTGATCTCAGGTGTTCCACCTGCCTTGGCCTTCCAAAGTGCTGGGATTATAGGCGTGAGTCCTTGCGCCCGGCCTCACTTGTTGCCTTTATGTCATGTGGTTTTAATTTGCATTTCCCTAATTACAAATCAAGTTGAACACCTTTTTATACGAGTTTTGGCCATTTAAGTTTTTTTAATCACTCGTCTACAGAGCTTATGTGCAGGACATCTTTCAGTTGCACCTCCAGATCCATTCACAACTTCATTACTCTGCCTTTTGTCCTCAGAGGCTGACCCAAATGGATTACAGACATGGGATCCTTGACTTCTAACTTCAGCACTTGTTGAGCACTGAAGGGAAGAAGGGAAGGGAGATTGGAGTATTTAGTCCACCACCTTCCTCTTTGCAGAGTCAGAAGGGTCTAAGTGCATCCTTTGACCACAATTTCTGGAAGGCAGCTCTCTATAACAACTCTTTGTGCTTCTAGATTCTAGGGACTGGTATGTCTCCTTATCCTTTCAGACCTGGAGGGGTAACTGTGGTCTCCCTATACCCTACTGTCAACCTTGTAAATTTATGTTTATAAAACTCTCCACAAATTTATCAATATGAGTGTTCCATCTGTTTCCACAACACAGTTGATTACTATTTTCTAATGAATTTTCAGGAGTTATTTATTGTGTTTGGAATATTCTCGTTTGTTGGTTATATAGGTACAAATATCTTCTCCCACTCAAATCACTTTTCTTTTCTTTCTTTCTTTCTTTTCTTTCTTTCTTTTTTTTTTTGAAACAGGGTCTTTCTGTGCTGCCTAGGCTGGAGTGCAGTGGCATGATTTCAACTCATTGCAACCTCCACTTCTGGGGCTGAGATGATCCTCCTACCTCAGCCTCCCCAGTAGCTGGGATGACAGGCATGCGTCGTCACACCCACCTAAATTTTTGTATTTTTTATAGAAACAGGATTTTGCCATGTTGCCCAGGCTGGTCTTAAACTTCTGGGCTCAGGCAATGCACCTGCCTCAGCCTCCCAATGTGCTGGGATTATAGGTTTGAGCCATTGTACCCAGCCTCAAATCACTTTCTTAATAGTGACTTAATACTTTTTTATTATAAAATAAAACACATATACAGAAAAGCATATGAAACAAAGGTACAGTTGAGTGGATTATTGGATTATTTTAAGGCAAACAGCCCTATAGCTACCACCAAGGTCAAGAAATAGAACATCGCTAGCTAGCTCAAAAGCCCTTCATATACTCTACCCCATCACAGCCTTCTTCCTCCCCTCTCAAAGTAACCATCTTTAATTTTTATAGTAATCACTCTTTTGTATTTCTCTATAGTTTTATCATTTAGGGTGAATATCTAAATAATACAGATTCATTTTCCCTGTTTTATATGTTTCACAAATCTCTTTAAAGTATCCCCCTCTAACTCCCCATCCTTATACTTGCAATTTATTTTGGACGATCTTAGGTTATTTGATGTTTAGGTTACTCAAGTCTGAATTTTACTGATTGACCCCTCATGGTACAGGTTAATAAGTTGCTCTGCATTTCATGAAAATTAGTAATTGAATCTAGAGACTTGTTCAGATTCAGGGTTTTTTTTTTTTTTTTTCAAAATATAGATAGTGATGTGTTCTTTCAACGGAAAGCCCATAATGTCTGATTTTCTCTGTTTTTGATGATGATGGTTAATTTTATGTGTCGACTTGACCATGAGATGCGCAGATCTCTGGATAAACAGTATTTCTGAAAGTGTCTGTGAGGGTGTTTCCAAATGAGATTACCATTTGAATTAGCGTAATTCATAAAGCAGTTTGCCCTTCTCAGTGTGGGTGGGCACCATCCAACACATTGAAGGTCTCAATAGAACAAAAAGGCAGAGGAAAGTTGGATGATCTCTCTCTGCCTGACTGTTTGAGCTAGGATATCAGTCTTTTTCTGCCTTTGGACTGAGACTTACACCATCAGCTACCCTGGTTCTCAGGCCATTGGCCTGAACTATGCTGTCAGCTTTCCTGGGTCTCCAGCATACAGACAATAGATCATAGGACACCTCAGCCTCCATAAGCCAATTCCTCATAATAAATCTCTCTATATATACATAGTTAGCTAGCTAGATATTTCCAGTTGGTTCTGTTTCTCTAGAGAACCCTGACTAATATATGGCTGTTAGCGCAGTTTCCAGTTCTCACAAGAAAGTCTGGATAACATTTTTATTCTTTCTGTTTACCAGTTTACAAGATAATGGTTTA